>NC_066566.1:11455536-11494801 GCF_024679095.1 Eriocheir sinensis | reverse complement strand
GATCAATAATTAGAAAAAAATGGAGTTTTAAATAAATAAAAAAAAGTTATGAGCATAACACTATGACGTGTCCAAATCGCGGCAAAAGGGTCGAAAAAACAGGCTATATTGTGACGGCTCAATGGCGAGCCTGAAATCGAGCTATACAAATATCCTTCGAATTGGTCAGACTACATTGCCACGAGGGGCTACTTGCCGAAGTACAGCCTTCTAGAGGTAAGAGCAAGGCCACACTAGACAAAAACGGCAAAGTGTCTGGAATTCGTCAAAATCGCTCTAGACAGGGTTACGTTTCGAGCTCTAGCGACGAAACTACTGGGAGTAGGGAAATGTTATGCACTCTATTGGAAAGCACATTGGCAGGGCTTAATCAGTTGTTAAATAGATTTTTTTAAGTTGTGAAAATATAGTGGGTTTAAGGTTGCGAACTCAAAAATATATTTTTTTTCAGAGTCGTTTTTTTGCGAGGTTATTCGATTTTTTACCCTTTAGGGTCGGTTTTCGAGCCCAGTCACTTATTATTAAATATAGCCCTTCATTTTGCCGTCGAGTGATACCAAAAACTTTACTATAGCCTCATAAATAAGGGAGTTATGGCGATTCGCACCAAAGCGGTTGATTTTTAAAAACTTGCGGCTTAATGGCAAGGGCGCCGCAAAATCAAAAGAGTAAGCCGTCCATTACTTGAGATGTCTTTGGTGGAGGAGATCAAGGGCGTGCCCATGTAACATCCTGGCAGGAGGGACTTTCTGTTTTTACGTTTCAGCTTATGCCACCGGTATACTTTTTTGGTGAGATCTGATGGTCGTACCCAGCCCGTTATAGAGCAGGCAATTGTTTATAGTGTGTGACTCGTGCTGCTCCCCCGGAGCTCATCTTTCATCCTAACTTTAGATAGAGAATCTTGAGTCGGGGTTGATTGGTGGTCTTTAGGACAGCAAATGGGAAGTCTTAGGCCACTCTGCGGTGATTAAAAATAGCTTGTGGTGGAGGGCGGGACGCGAACCCAAGTCTTCCTGGACGCGGCTGCCGCACGCTAACCACTTAACCGCAGCCTTGGGATGGATAAGGTAGCTGCTCAGTGGGACCATAAAGAATGGAGGAGGCGAGCAAGTGGAGCGACACGCCCCCTGCGTAAGCTCTCCGTTAAGAGTAGTAGTAATGGTTAGCGGGCTCGCCTTACAACTAAGAATTCCGATATCCCATTCCCGGTAGAGTGGAAACGAATTGGCAGTCCCCTTTTATCCGTGTCTTGTGATCACCCAGCATTGAATGGGTACCGGGTGTCAATTAGGGGTTGTGTCCCGTTCTTGGGCATGCGTGGGGACAAGGTTCCAGCCCCTTCCAAAGATCCGTCACCAGAGCCCCATAGCTCATTTCTTCACGGAGGGTATTGGGATCGCGAGTTCTTGAGTTGGTAAATTTACCATGGTAAATTTACAACAAAGGAGACAGCTCAAGGGCACAAAAAAGGAAACAATAACAAGAAAAAAGCCCGCTACTCGCTGCTCCAACAAAATAAAAATCAAAAGAGGTGGCCGAAAGAGGGGTGTCCTGATACTCTCCTCTTGAAAGAGTTCAAGTCGTAGGCAGGAGGAAATACAGATGAAGGAAGATTGTTCCAGAGTTTACCAGAGTGAGGGATGAAAGTGAAGATGCTGGTTAACTCTTGCATAAGGGGTTTGGACAGTATAGGGATGAGCATGAGTAGAAAGTCGTGTGCAGCGGGGCCGAGGGGAGGGGGGGAGGCATGCAGTTAGCAAGTTCAGAAGAGCAGTCAGCATGAAAATATCGATAGAAGATAGAAAGAGAGGCACCATGGCGGCGGAATTTAAGAGGTAGAAGACTATCAGTAGGAGGAGGAGAGCTGATGAGATGAAGAGCCTTAGACTCCACTCTGTCCAGAAGAGCTGTGTGAGTGGAGACCCCCCACACGTGAGATGCATACTCCACATACACACGTTGAGGCGCCAAGAGTTATTGATAATTCACTCGTGGAGGCATGATGAGCCCGAGGACCAAGGTTCAACTTCTACCGATGCACGCTAACAATATTCAGCCCTCGCCGCGTGGCGGAAGATTACCCACACGCTGCCCAGATACTCAATCAACTCTAACTTCAGCATGGGTCAAGCAAGTGTCATATACAACGGTAGCCACTATAAATAAAATTCGCCTCCGCCGCAAGCGGGTCGAAGAGGTCCCTGAAGAAAGCCTACCGGCGCTATAAGCAGCACCTAAAAGAATTTAAAGAGAGAGAGAGAGAGAGAGAGAGAGAGAGAGCAACTGGAAGTGGTAGAGAAACAACAAATAAAGAATCAATTAATCCCACCAACACACCCGCGCTCTCTCACCGCCACCGATAACCAACACCGTTACAGGAAACGCAACTCATAACCACAACCAACACTACCACTGTGATCATTATTATCCACCACCACTAATACGATACCTACTCACTTCCACTCACTAATAGCAGAACAACACACCACCGCTCCTACCATCGTAAAAATAATCAACCACCATTATCACCACCACTACAATCACGGCCTCCCACTACCAACCAGGGCCATTAACCACCACCATGACCACCCTCTGACAACCCTCTTCTTCACCTCCCATCTATACAACAAAAGACCCATCACCTTTCGCTCCTCAGCACAAGGATAGACTCCTCCCTTCAAGTACACTCCACGACGCTAGGGTCCAACACTCACGCCACTACACCAAGACACACCCAAACGCCCCCGAAAAACAAATACGGCTCCCATGGATGCTGCGCACAGAATGGTATAAAAGGGGAGAATGGGAACGAGGGAGTTAAGGAGGGAGAAGACACTTGTAAGATAAGTACGAAAAATAGGAGGAAAAGGATTAGTTGGAGGGTAAAAAAGGGAGAGGAGCAAAGATTAAAAGGTGTTGCATTGTGTGTCTATGGAGATAATTGAAAGCGGATGATGTGCCTTTACTCTAGTGATAAGTGTTGTACACTCTTGTGGGGTGCCATGGTGTAGTGCATTAATTAATTAAGGCGTCAAGTCATGGAAGTGAAGAACCAGAGCGATGTGATTCGATCCTTAGTGCCGCCACGTGACATAAAGAAGGGCGTTACAAAGCCACAAAACAGCAACCATATAATTATAAACATAAGCAAAAGCGGTCAAGATAAGGGAAATGAATATTGAAGTCACATGTTAATAAGACTGAGAGCTACAGAGAAACATGCAAATGATAGGAGAGAAAGAGATACAAACAGACACACTGAGTGAAAAATTGATAGAAGAGCATAAACAAATAAATAAAGAAAACGAAGGAAGACAGGGATAAAACAGACACTTATAAAAATACAATTATTACATAAAGCATTTACACATTTATACATTTTCTAACAGAATGACGCCACAAAGTACCTCTCACGGGGAAGCTCTCTTGAGCTCATCTATAGGCACGAACAGCATCTCACCCACCACACACTGTATCACCCGTGTTCAACGCGTGGCTGGGGGGTAAAGGTCACACGCCGTATCCCCTGTGTTCAGTGGGAGTTGAAGGGTACAGGTAAAGTTGTCAGCATACGTTATAGCTGCGCGTGGCGGTGGTCCTCATCTCCGTGTCGTTGGCCCTTTACCCTTAGGTTGGAGGGAACCCATTAATCCAACACAGGCCCAGTGTAACATCCATGCAATCACATTTTATCTTCCCTAGGTTTTCCCAGGTACCCATTAATTGATCATTCCGAAAGGAAAAATGAACAGCTGTTTGGGCTGAACGCCGACTGCCCAGGCCAGGATTCGAACCCAAGTCCGCAGATTCGTAGTTAGGTATGTTAACCACTGCACTTTGGAGGTGTATATGGGGAGGGGTGCAGTGATTAACTCTGTTAGCAAGTAATGCGAGAATTTCAGGCTGTCAGGAGGCATCTCAGCGCATTATCCACTTGATAAGGAAAAATAATGTGTTTTAATCCTCTTGAGATAATTTTGCTTTGGTCCGAATTGACAGGTGGTCGTCAGGACGGCATGCCGTTATTACTGTCATTACTGTCATTATTATGGATTCTGTTTTTTTTTTTTAACCAGTTTCATTTTTTTGTTTTATTGTTATTCTTTCAATCATGATTGTAGTAGTTGTTGTCGTTAGGCGTTAGTATAATATATTGTTTCTATGTTGGGCTGTTTTGACAACCTTTTGTTTGTTTATTTGGTATTTTTTGTTTGACTGTGTTTTGTTATTATTTGTTTATCGTGAGTGTTTTATGTTGTATTTTTTGGGAGGTGGGAGGTTGGGTAACTGATTACTGATGAATATTTGTTGAGTTTACTGTGTTTTGTTCTGCATCGTTGATGTTAGGTTGTTAGTTTTGAAAGTTGGTCAGTCAGAATGGGCTCCATTCTCCCAGAACATGACTCCCTTTTGTGTTGGAGTTTTCATTTTCTTTCGTATTTTGATGTTTCTGTTTTGAAATAGTTTATATAGTGTGCAACAGCTTAACATTTATAGTGGCTGCCGTGATGTATGACTCTTGCTTGGATTATACTGCCCCCCGGTGCTGCTCTTGAACGAAATCGTTGAGGTTAGGGTTGATTGAAGATCAAGGCAGCACGTGGGTGATCTTTCGCCTTCTGGCGATGGTTGAAAATTGTCATCGTCCTTCGGTGGAACTCGAATCTGGGTCCTCGGGCTTACCATGCCCTGATGTTGATGACTCAACCACTGCCTCTCCGGCAGTGTATGTATCAATAGTCTAATATTCTTGATGTTGGTGTTCATTGTTTTATTTGTGTGTGTGTGAGGAGCTTCATTTTTATTGTGGTTTATGGTGTTATATGTTATGCCTGTTTTTTATGCTCTTGTTCTCTTTGTTGTGATGTTTTCCCATGTACTTGTTGGCTGTTTTTGGTCTTTTGCTTCTGGTATTAAAACATTATCTGGTGATGCTGGGTGCCATTCTCCCTAAATAAGACTCACCCATAAAAGTATTAATATTAGCTATCGAAAAGTGCCAATCGTGTATTACCAGCATCCCGTCTGTGTGTGTACTACTACTGCTACTACAACTACTAGTACTACTACTGCTACTACTACTACTACTACTAATAATAATAATAATAATAATAATAATAATAATGATGATGATGATGATGATGATAATAATAACAGTAATAATAATAATAATAATAATAATAATAATAATAATAATAATAATAATAATAATAATAATAATAATGATAAACGGTTTATTTAGTTATAGCAGCCGTTAGGCTGAAAATGTACATGCCATGGTTACAAAGTAGGTTCGTACGCGATACAATTACAAGAAGGGGGATGGGGAAGGATGTTTGACGTATATGTGGGTAGGTTGGGGCGATGGTGCTGGGGGAGTGGCCGTTGGGGTGGAGTGCATGAGTTGGTGGTGCCGGGAGGGGGGGGTAAGGGGCAGCCCCCCAAAAGGTGTAATCTGCAATCTTTCTCCTGTCCAATCATGAAAAAGGCAAGTATGTATTACGTGACGAGTTGGCTACGAAGCATAAAAGTCATGTCGGACTGGCAGGGAACGAGAAGGCGGACCGGGCGGCCAATCTTGCACGGATCTTACCTAACCACTCTGAATATGGCGCCGAGCTGGGCCACAACTCAGCGAACGCTCAACACCGCCGCAGTCAGTCTCACCCGCAACCATCACCAAGACCTCATAAACCAAGGATCCAGCTCAGCCTCCTGGTATAGGACCGCTACCAGCTACCAGCCTCTCAACGTCCCATCTTCCACCTCGAACGCCATAGTAACTCGGATGCGCCGCCTTCGCCTCGGATTTCCAACACTCGCTGAAATTACTATGAGCAATAGAAAACCTGACCCCTGCCCTTTCTGCCTCGACCCGCAACAGGACTCGCTGATTCATTACATTCTTGAATGTCCAGTAACATAGCTCCTCCATCCCCCCGGTCTACCTGCCCCTTTAGACGAAGTCATGGCTCGGCAGCTGGCTGCTGAACGTGTGGCCAGCACTCCTGACTCGGAAATCGCAAATCTCGTATATTCATACCCGCCACCGTGAGAAAATCCATCTAGCAAGCCTTCTCAGACGGGCTTCCCCATAGCCCATGCTTCCGCTAGGGAGTAAATATTAAGGTCAGCGTCTCATTGCATTATTTAAAAAAAAATCATTTTTCATGTTTTTCGCGATTGTTCCAGTTAATTAATGGCCTAAAAAAAAATATCCTGCTCCTGAAAACTCATCCCTTTACCTTTAGAATCCACATTAAAGGGACGGAGCACGTGGGTTGATGTTGATGTTTCGCTGATTTTTTGTTGATTTTTCGTCTTTAATTTCGATATCTTTTGGTTTAGTTTAGTCCTTCTCATGAGACCATCCTCTGTCATGCTGGAGGCGAGAAAACGGGGTTATCCCCGTGCCACTGTTTACATTGGATAGCCACCCAAACAAGCGCATATTTGTGTTTTTTGGGGGGGTACTTTCCGGGATGCCACGGAAATCTGAAGCTTGCAAGAAGCGCCTTCAGAGGTTAGCGGAGAGGAGAGAGGCCAGGAAGAGTACGAGGGGGGAGGATGAGGCAGCCAGTGAGCGAGGTGAGCAGCAAATCAACCCTGGCCTTACGAACTGAGCTGTTACAACAGCTAGGCTGCAGTGAGACACCTATTGTAAGTACAGACAATTGCATAATTGATAAACATGTACTGCAGGGCATGTTTGAGGGTGTCATTGCACCCTGCTTGAGCTGACCATTTCTATTGTTGTGCTGGAAGCTTCCCCCGGGGTCTATGGGCCTCTGGAAGACTCCGGGAGGAGCGAGCAGGGGGCGGGGAGCAAGGTGGGAAGTGTTGCCAACTCGCCCAGATTTTTGCTATATTTTCAATCTTGTATGATCGAATATACTGTAACGTTCTAGACTGTACTGTTCGGTATATATATAGGAGAAGAGGGCGAGAGGAGTCAGTCACAGTCATAGTAAGTCATAGTCAGCTAGTAGTCAGTGAAGAGTCAGAGTGAATTGTACTAAGGAGGAATATTAAACTAGAGAAGCTGTGCAAGGTGTTTTACATATCTCCCTCCCACGGAGTCTCCTGACGGCGACACGGAACCCAAGTAACACGTCCGGCATAACACTATCAAAGCAGCAGACACTTGGTTGCATGTACGTAGAGTGCAAAGTTTGCCAGCTTTAAGAAACCCCCCACATGATTAGATTATGTTCTTGATCCCCAGAGGTAAGGTAAATTATTACCGCTAAAGACCTGAAACATATGAATCTCATACTTATCAGATACTACAGCTACAACAATTATTTTCTCAGGGTTAGATGACCACATGACAAAGATGACACCTACCAAATCTCATCCAGCTAAGTCTAATACTTTATGAGATATGGGGTAATATGTAGAAGTTTTTTTCAACGCTAATTTCTCAAGAATCTACTTTTTGGGGTTTAAAAAATTAATCACAATTTTTTTTTCTCCAAAATGCACAATTTCCTTAACACTTTTCATTCAGCCATTCCCCTAACACTTCCTTATAGTGAAATTTAAAATTAAAAATTTCAAGCATTTTATTTTTAATTTACAAAAAAAATATATCTCAAATTCTGGAATAAGGACATTATAAGAAATAGGTTGAATTTTAAAGCTAAGTAAAATGGAACTACCTTTTGTTCCATACTGAGAAGCAGATAGCTTATACGTTAACATGTGCTTCAATGGCGTGAGACGCTAGCCAACAATATCATGGACACCTTGAAGGAAGAATACATTTTTCCTCCAAGATGGAAAGAGACCTCGCCACATTACAAGTTTTCCTTTTATTCTTCGTAGCCAACTCATGTCGCGTAAAACATACTTGCCTTTTTCATCACTGGACAGGAGAAAGATTACAGATTATGACTGTGTTGAAAATAACTCAAACTGACTAAAATTAAAGGAAATAATGCGAGTTAAAGTCAGAGACGGGTTATAAAAGTCTATACCACTTTTTATTCCATGCCGATTTTCCATAGAATGATTAAGCTACTGTAAAAACAAACAGTGCCACTTGACAAAGAAAATTCTCCTGAATATGATGGTGTCAACAGATTATCAATACGTGCCGAGCGGGGAACGGGCGCACAAGGCAGCCCGTAGGTTTCCATGATCGCATCTCTCTCTCTCTCTCTCTCTCTCTCTCTCTCTCTCTCTCTCTCTCTCTCTCTCTCTCTCTCTCTCTCTCTCTCTCTCTCTCTTTATTTATACAGATTACACGTTTATATTACAGAGTTCAATGTAGTGCACATTACACACAGTTACAGTGTTTTCAGGCCAAAGGAAACATGTTTAGTGTTCCCTATCTGAAGGCCCAACTCTGATGCCTGGGCATTTCATGCTGGCAGCCACGCGTTCACCAGCTCCTTGAAGCGCTGCACAGTCATGTTCTCCAGGCATTGCTGCGAGGCAAGCAGTCCATTCCACCAGGTTACATTGGTGTTGATGAACTGCCTCTGGTGATGCCACGTTCTGCAGCGGGGCTGCAGCAGCTCTGCGGGAACTCGGGAGGCTGACCTGGTGGCTACCTGGGCCCGCCGGAGGGGCTGCCTCAGAGCCTGGAGGTGATGGACCCGCTGATGATGTATTTTGAACATCACCGTGAGCCCCGCCACGTCACGGTGGTGCTGGAGGCTGCACAGTCCCGGATACTGCTGCATGCTGCCGCTGTCCCTGATCAGCCTCGCTGCGCGGCCCTGTACCTTTGTCGAGGAGGACGAGGTGTTTGTGAGCCGCGCCTCCCCACGCCAGGAACGCGTACTCCAAGGACGAACTGAAGCCCCTTACTGTCAAGAAGACATGACATCCTCCTCAGGGATGCCAGCTTCCCCGAGCCCTCTCTGGCGAGTCGCTCGATGTGGGATTTGAAGGTTAGCTTCCTGTCGTAAGTAAAACCCAAAATATCCACCTCTTCCTGGGACGCCAGTGCCTTTCCTTCGAAGGCCAGGGGCAGGGGCTCACTCGACCTGGAGAAAGTGAGCAGCTGAGTTTTGTTGGAGGCGAATTTCACCTGCCACTTGTTGCCCCAGGCCACGATGCGGCTCAGAGTGTAGTTGAGCTCAGCTGTGGTGCGAGCCTTCTCCTCTGGATCGTAGCTGTGGGTTAGGGTGATGTCATCTGCATAGGCCTGTGTACTGGGTATTAAGTTTAAAAGTTCATTTATATAAATGTTCCAGAGCAGAGAGCCTAGGCAGCTTCCCTGGGGAACACCTGCTCGGATTGGATGCTCCTCCGACTCTCTGCCGTTGAGCACCACTCTCAGGTACCTCTCCCTCAGGTAGTCGGTGAAGAGTTGGAGGAGAGGCCCCTCGACACCTGCAGCGCGGAGTCTTTCGATGAGGGCTTCATGCCACACCTCGTCGAAAGCTCCCTCGATGTCGAGTGCCACAACGGCAGTGGCCCTTCCATGATCCAGGGCCGCACTCCACTTTGAGGTCAGCAGCAGGTGCAGGTCAGAGGCCGACCTACCCTTTCTAAACCCGTATTGCCTGCTGCACAGCAAGTGGTGCCGCTTCAGGTGCTCAGTCACTCTCGTGGCCACGATGCTTTCCAGCACTTTACTGAGCACAGGCAACAGAGACACAGGGCGGTAGTTTTTCACATCATTTTTAGAATTTTTCTTGTGAATGGGGACCAGCTTGCTGATTTTCCAGGTTATGGGCCATCTGCTGCTCTGTAGGCAGCGATTGAAAAGAGAGGCAAGCGGGCGCGCCAGCACCCCGACACACTGGCGGAGCAGACGGGGACTGATGTAGTCTGGCCCCACCGCTTTGCTCTCATCTAGTGTGGAGAGCAGCTTTTTCACCTCTCACTCACTCGTCACCACTGTCACTAACTTGTCTTTCGACACCTTTCATCCTCTTTCACTGACCAGCCTGGTGAACAAGCCTACAACTTTGCTCTCCTCAACGACCTAGAGCAGTTGGTTCAGCACCCTACTCGTATTCCCGACCGTCTTGGAGACAGGCCCAACATTCTGGACCTCTTCCTTACCTCTAATCCTTCTGCTTACTCTGTCAAACTGTTCTCTCCGTTGGCTCCTCCAATCATAACCTTATTTCTGTATCCTGTCCTATCGCTCCTGTACATCCTCTGGACCCACCGAGGAGGCGATGCTTCTGGCATTTTGCTTCAGCTCGGTGGGACGACCTGGGGATGTACTTTTCCGATTTCCCGTGGAATGATTACTGCTTCCAGGAGAGAGACCCCTCTGTGTGTGCTCTGCGCATCACAGAGGTGAATGTCTCTGGAATGGAGGCATACATTCCACGTACTTTCTCTACTCCTCATGCTAAAAAGCCTTGGTTTAATCATGCTTGTCCTCGTGCTATTAAAGATAGAGAGGCAGCTCACAAAAGGTTCCAGAGCCTTCGAACTCCCACTAACTTTGATCTATACATTTCAGCCCGGAATCGTGCCAAATCTATTCTCCGACTTACCAAAACTTCTTTTATAAATAGAAAATGTCAACACCTTGCTTCTTCTAATTCTTCCCGTGATTTCTGGCACCTAGCCAAAAATATCTCCTCCAATTTCATTTCTTCCTCTTTCCCTCCTCTCCTTAACCTTGACGGCAGCACTGCCGTCTCATCTGTCTCTAAGGCTTAACTCTTCGCTCAAACTTTCTGTAAGAACTCCACCTTGGACGATTCTGGGCATATTCCTCCTACTCATCCCCCCTCTGACTCCTTTATGCCTGTTATTAAGATTCTTCCTAATGATGTTTTCTATGCCCTCTCTGGCCTCAACTCTCAGAAGGCTTATGGACCTGATGGAGATGCCTCCTATTGTCCTTAAAAACTGTGCTTCTGTGCTGACACCCTGCCTGGTCAAACTCTTTCGTCTCTGCCTATCAACATCTATCTTTCCTTCCTGCTGGAAGTATGCCTTTGTACAGCCTGTGCCTAAGAAAGGTGACCGCTCCAATCCCTCAAACTACCGCCCAATAGCTTTACTTTCATGTCTATCTAAAGCTTTTGAATCAATCCTTAACCAGAAGATTCAAAAGCACTTTTCCACTTCTAACCTTCTATCTGATCGCCAGTATGGATTCCACAAGGGGCGTTCTACTGGCGATCTTCTTGCTCTCTTAACTGACTCTTGATCATCCTCTCTTAGTAGTTTCGATGAAACTTCCTCTGTTGCGCTAGACATATCGAAAGCCTTCGATAGAGTCTGGCACCAGTCTTTGCTTTCTAAACTGCCCTCTTTCGGATTCTATCCCTCTCTCTGTTCCTTTATCTCCAGTTTCCTTTCCGGCCGTTCTATCTCTGCGGTGGTAGACGGTCACTGCTATTCCCCTAAACCTATCAACAGTGGCGTTCCACAGGCTCTGTCCTATCACCCACTCTCTTCCTGTTATTCATCAATGATCTTCTTTCCATAACAAACTGTCCTGTCCACTCGTACGCCGACGACTCCACTCTGCATTATTCAACTTCTTTCAATAGAAGACCATCACAACAGGAAGTACACGACTCCAGACTGGAGGCTGCAGAACACTTAACCTCAGACCTTGCTATCATTTCCGATTGGGGCAGAAGGAACCTTGTGTCCTTCAATGCCTCAAAAACTCAATTTCTCCACCTATCAATTCAACACAATCTTCCAAACACCTATCCCCTATTCTTCGACAACACTCAGCTGTCACCGTCTTCAACACTAAACATCCTCGGTCTATCCTTAACTCAAAATCTCAACTGGAAACTTCATATCTCCTCTCTCGCTAAATCAGCTTCCTCGAGCTTGGGCGTTCTGTATCGTCTCCTCGAGTTCTTCTTACCTGCGCAGTTGCTATCCATATACAGGGGCCTTGTCCGCCCTCGTATGGAGTATGCATCTCACGTGTGGGGGGCTCCACCCACACAGCTCTTCTGGACAGAGTGGAGGCTAAGGCTCTTCGTCTCATCAGCTCTCCTCCTCCTACTGATAGTCTTCTACCTCTTAAATTCCGCCGCTATGTTGCCTCTCTTTCTATCTTCTATCGATACTTCCACGCTGACTGCTCTTCTGAACTTGCTAACTGCATGCCTCCCCCCCTCCCGCGGCCCCGCTGCACACGACTTTCTACTCATGCTCATCCCTATACTGTCCAAACCCCTTATGCAAGAGTTAACCAGCATCTTCACTCTTTCATCCCTCACGCTGGTAAACTCTGGAACAATCTTCCTTCATCTGTATTTCCTCCTGCCTACGACTTGAACTCTTTCAAGAGGAGGGTATCGGGACACCTCTCCTCCCGAATTTGACCTTGCTTTTGGCCACCTCTTCTGATTCTTTTATGGGAGCAGCAATTAGCCGGCTTTTTTTATTATTGTTTTTTTTTTTGTGCCCTTGAGCTGCCTCCTTTGTTGTGAAAAAAAAAAAAAAAAAAAATCCGGCAGAGTTGGAGATGCTCTGTTGGGATCAGAGATGCGCATCTTCTCTGAGAAGTGTCTGGCCAGGAGGTTCGCCTTGTCTGGGGCAGTGTGAGCCACGCTGCCATCCTCCCTCTGGAGGGGAGGGACAGTGTCGTCCCGCGAAGCGCCCTGATGCTCCTTGGCAAGGCTCCACCAGCGTTTACTCCCGACCTGGCCACCTCTCAGTTTTGATTTTAGGATCATTTTCCACTGCTCAGCGGCCCACTCCTGGGTGTTTCTCATGCGCTGAGCCGCCTCTCTGTGTCTCTGCCTGTTTCGGGCCGTGGGATGCCTCTTGAAGGCACGCCAGGCATGATATTTTTCATCAGAGGCGGCTCGGCACTCCGGGCCAAACCATGGTTGGTCTGACGCCTTGGTTTCGTGTGTAGAGCGGGGCACCCAGCTGCTCTGGAGAGCGTAAGGCAGCTGTGTGAGTCTCTCCACCTGCTTGTCCGTGTCGCCACGCAGCAAGTGTTCCCAGTCCGTGCTTCCTGGTTCGCCGCTTCCCACCTCCACAGCACACGAGTATGGCTTTCCTCGGCTGGCCTCCTAAAGTAGATTTTTGTGAGCAGTGCCACGTGGTCGGAGGTACCCACAAAGTCGAGAGGCGATCACTGAACACTGTGAGGAGGGAGGGTCAGTTGACGAACCGGAGCTGTGGGTGGGGAATGTGACGTAGTTTTTAAGGTCGTGCACAACCAGCAGCGCGTTAAAGGCGTCCCTGACTATATGCTGGGTCAGGTCACCGATAATTATAACACTGTCACACTGATTTGCCACCATCATGTTATCAATGTTATCAGTTAGGTAATTTAAAAGACTGCGCATTGCATCTCTCTCTCTCTCTCTCTCTCTCTCTCTCTCTCTCTCTCTCTCTCTCTCTCTCTCTCTCTCTCTCTCTCTCTCTTGCTGCATGCGGACATTCCAGTCTACATCAAAATCATACATGCTACTAAGCTCATAACCATATAAAATGTCAATGTAAAGCTGTTGATCCAAATTTATATCATTGCATAGCACGCCAAATACTACTGCATTTACTAAGTATATACAGTAGTAGAGAGCAAGAATGATAATTGTATCGTCTTTGGGAGAGTATCGGTGTAGTGTGAAAAAAACAGTCATCACGGGCTACTGTTTTCACGCTACGGGGGCGCATTGCATATCTCACAGAATAAGTGGTACATGACAACTTTGCACCCTTCATCATCGTTTTAACAGATACGTCTTTGACTTCAAGCTTCAGAAAATGCTTTAAAAAAGTATTTTTTGAAGTACTCCTTTTGGGACTTTTTTTTTTTTTTTTTTTTTACGTCGCGGCCTATAGCGCCGGTAGGCTTCTTCCCGGTGGGGCCTGATGGTCGGCCCAAGGCTTCTTCCCGGTGGGTCCTGATGGTCGGCCCAGCCCGTTCTGGCGCAGGCGAGTGTTTATAGTGGCGCCATCTTGCATTGGCTCATGCTGCCCTCCCGGAGCTCATCTTTAATCCTAGAATCTAGAGTCCGGGTTGATAGGTGGTCTTCTGGACAGCATGTGGGTAGTTTTAAGCCACTCGGCGGCGGCTGAAAAATCCCAGCTAGGTGGCACCGGGCGGGGATTGAACTCGCGTCCTCCTGAACGCGGTGCTGTTACTCTGTCGATTCAGCCACCGCCTCACTTCACCCGCACTTCACCCACACACTGTTGTTAATAATAAGGCAACAATATATTGACTTCATATATTTGTTCAGTGACATCTCAAGGTATGGACGGCTTACTCTTTTGATTTTGCGGCGCCCTTGTCATTAAGCTGCGAGTTTTGGAAATTCAACCGCTTTGGTGCGAATCGCCATAACTCCCTTATTTCTATGGCTACAGACAAATTTTGGTATCAATCGACGGCAATATAAAAGGGCTATATTTGGTAATTAGCTACCGGGCTCGAAAACCGACTCGAAATGGTCAACAATCGAATAGATTCTCAAAAAAAAGACTCGGAAAAATACTATTTTTGAGTTCCCAACCTTGAAACCCGCTCATGTTTAAAAAAACAAACAAACAAACATATATAACAAGTAATTTAGCCCTGCCAATGGACTTTCCAATATGGTGCATAACATCTCCCTACGAGAGAGAGAGAGAGAGAGAGAGAGAGAGAGAGAGAGAGAGAGAGAGAGAGAGAGAGAGAGAGAGAGAGAGAGAGAGAGAGAGAGAGAGAGAGAGAGAGAGAAAAATGAAAAATGAAAGAAATGAGAGAGAGAAAGAGAAAAAACAAGAAAAAAATAAGGAAATAAAGAAGGAGAAGAAGAATGAAAGAAAGGGGAGATGGAAAGAAAAGAAATATCAAGAAATAAGTGAATAAATGAAGAGAAATAAATAAATAAATAAAGAGAGAATAAAAGGAGAGAAAAAAGAGATAAGAAGAATGAGAGAAAGAAAAGGAGAAAGAAGGAAGGAAACAAAGAAAGAAAGCAAAACAAAGAGAGAAAGAGACAGAAGAAAAAAAGAGGAATGAAAGAGAAATAACTAAATTGAGGAGAGAGAAAGAAAGAAGGAAAGGAAGGAAAAAGATAAAAAAGGAAGAAAGAGAGAAGGTTGAAAGATATAAGAACATAAGAACATAAGAACATAGGGAGACTGCAAGAGGCCGAGTGGCCTACACAGGGCAGCTCCAGAATCCGCCCTTACCACTCACGATGGATGAGATGTAGTTTCAGGGGTTACAGGTAGAGGCTTGATCCTCACTTACCTTCGGTAAGGGCGTACGCTCCAGTACCCTGTTAGCTTACTGTACCCACATCTCACTCATCAGAGCCATCTTCTCCAATGAATCCCTTGACTGCCTTTCTGAAATTTGCAAAGAGAAAAGGGAGAAAGAGAAAGAAAGAAGGATAAAAATGAAAAGAAAAAAAAAAGAGAGGAAGAAAGGAAGAGAAAGAAACAGAAGAATGAAGGAGGAAGAAAGGAGAAAGATGATGGTTCGTAGGTCTTCGTAGGTCTTCGTAAGTCTTCGTATCTCTTCGTAGCTCTTAGTAGGTAATTCGTAGGACATCCTTGGTAATTCGTAGGTGTTCGTGGTTCAAATCTAAGGATAATCGTAGCAGATCGTAGCGGTTCGAAGCAGTTCGTAGTGCTTCGTACTTAAGTCGTAGGTCTGTTGTAGTCACTTCGTAGCGGCTCGTAGACGCAAGTTTTGAAATCACACTTCGTGGCAATTTGGGATTGCTTTCCTCACGATGCTCTACGAAGTCAAGTTCGTAGTTCATCGATCGGCATACAATTCGTTAAGGTGGGAAAGTGGCTTTAGCGTCACCACCAACACACTGCACTCAATGTCTGTCTGTATAATTCACTTCATTTCATTATAAGATCTTTTAAGTTCATTAATGCAATGGGGAAGGGGCGGTAGAGGGTCAACAGGCTGACCCGTGGCTGCTATAGAAAGCTCTGAGCCGAGATATTATCCGCCGGATATTTCAATCAATTTTTCAGGGAAGCTTCGTGTCCATCCATAATAGAACCCATTAATTTTTTTTTATGTCAGAGGTCAAGGTCAAGGTCGCACAAAACGTTAGATTAGCAATAACTTCGGTTCTCGTCATCGTAGAGACTTCAGACAGTTCATATTTTAGCTCATGGAAAAACGCACCTTACATTGACCTTGACCTTTGACCTCGACCTCGAAAAAGTCGCCCAAGGTCAATGCTTCTAAAAAAATAAAATTTCATCAAATTTCGAAACAAATGCTACCAATGGATGCGTGTCTATGCAGAATATAACCCATTAAAATTTTGATGTCAAAGGTCAAAGGTCAAGGTCATGGTAGCACAAAACGTCAGATTGGCCATAACTTCGGTTTTCTTCATCGTAGAGACTTCAGACTTGGTTTATATTTTAGCTCATGGAAAGATGCATCTTGCATGGCCTTGACTTTGACCTTTGACCTTGACCTCGAAAAACTCGCCCAAGGTCACAGTTTAAAAAAAATAGAATTTCATCAAATTTCGGGATAAATGCTTCCATATGATACATAGGATCACACTTGATGCCCAAACCAATTTTCAGGACGATCTTTGGTGGAGGTGTGCACTCTCCGTGTGCTATGCGTCTAGTTATTATTATTATAATTTTATTATTATTATTATTATTATTATTATTATTATTATTATTATTATTATTATTATTATTATTATTATTATTATTATTATTATTATTATTATTATTATTATTATTATTATTATAATTATCATTATTATTATTATTATTATTATTATTATTATTATCATTATTATTATTATTATTATTATTATTATTATTATTATTATTATTATTATTATTATTATTATTATTATTATCATTATTATTATTATTATTATTATTATTATTATTATTATTATTATTATTATTATTATTATTATTATTAATATTATTATTATCATTACTATCATCATAGTTATTATTATTATTATTATTATTATTATTATTATTATTATTATTATTATTATTATTATTATTATTATTATTATTAATGTTATTATTATTGTTATTGCTATTATTATTGTTTGCAATAGCACCACCACCACCTCCACCGTCACCAGTAGCAGCAGCAGTAGTAGTAATAGTAGTAATATTCTGAAGGTTTCCTGTGCCAAGTCCAAAGTCTAGTCACTTTGAGGCTCGTTTAATAACACAGTTCTGTCTGTCCATGCATGTGATGAGGATGTCGAAGTTACCAAAAGTTTTACATATCTTAGTAACTCATAACACTGCCTAACAATGGTGGGTCTCCCTAGGAAGTCACTTGGCGTATTGTGTTGGGCCAATGTACTATGGACTCGCTCAATACGAGTATATGATGTTGTAGCTTGTGTTCTCTATCTTACTGAATGGCTGTGAGACATGGACGCTGAATAGTGACTTAGAGAGGCGAATCGATGCTTTTGGTACCAAGAGTCTTCGCAGGAACATGGGGTACCGCTGGAATGATTTTGTGTCGAAGCAGCGACTACCAAATGAAACTGAATCGAGGCCTGTTACCAGTTTAGTCCGTAAACGCCAACTTCGCCTATATGGGCACGTGGCGCGCCTCTCGGACATCGATCCTGCTCACAGGCTTGTGTCTGTGCCAGACAAACCTGAGTGGAGAAGATCAAGGAGACGCCCTCGTAACTCATGGTTGGGGCAAGTTAGCCAATCCTGCCGGGAGGGATGGGATGGACACAGTCACGATCATGACTCCCGGCCCCCTCCCGGCGTCAGACCACACGCTGCCAGTTTTAGAATATCGCGCTGCCAGACGTACGTAACGACCACCGTAAGTCCATCCCCTTGAGTGCCGACCATAGCCGATGTAGAAACGACGTTGTTACTACGTTGCTGAGATGGACACCCGACGGCCGCAGCTAATTCGCAACGGGTGGCAGATGTCGGGGAGGGCGCCGATTGTTTTGAAGTTTCCAAAACTGTCGGCGTGTGGCCCGACGGTGGGAGGAGCCAGCCGATGCCGGAAGGGCGCCGGGAGTCATGATCCTGACTGTGTGACTGGGGCTTTAGGAGGACAGCCGTGAGTATGGACGGCGAGTGAGTGAAGCGAAGCACCCCCGGGCGTATGCTCCCCATTAGTTAGTTAGTTAGTTAGTAGTATTTGTAGCAGTAGTAGTAGTAGTAGTAGTAGTAGTAGTAGTAGTAGTAGTAGTAGTACATAGTAGTAGTAGTAGTAGTAGTAGTAGTAGTAGTAGTAGTACATAGTAGTAGTAGTAGTAGTCGTAGCAAGACAATTACTAGTACTAACATTAGCAACTGTTATAGTAGTCGTAATATTAAATGTATCAATTATATGTATTATCAACGATGATTGTCATCCTATGCTTCATCTAGTAATTGATCTTGAAATATGTCTTGTAACAGAGACACCATGAGGAATAAAATGATTTGTTTTCCCCATTTCATTCATCGTTCCAAAACACGGAATTTGCAAAGATTCAAACTGTGGTTGCATATGAAGTGGAATCGGAATCAAGTCTGTTGATCAAAATTATATTAGGCTTATCGTTAAAGTTGTACTACCCCTTACATGGACGCCCATCCCGACCAGGCACTCACTATTCCAGGAAATCAGGAATATAACTATTTATCATACTTATACCTTGACTATTTTTCCAGTTATTTTTCTATATTTCTTACTCTCTGTTGTCATCTCACTGCCCTATTAATATCCCACTAATATTCTCTAGTTCTGCCTCCGTTGCTCCTCCTACTAACTCTTTTTTTCATTATTTTATTTTCCCATGTTCCCATAACCCTCCTCATTTCCGCTTCTCTTGTATCTCCTCCTCCTCCTCCTCCTCCTTCTTCTCCTCTTTCTTCTCCTCCTCCTCCTCCTCCTCCTACTCATCTTCCTCTTCCATCTCCTCATCTTCCTCCTCCTCTTCCTCTTCTTCCTGCTCTTCCTTTTTCTCTTCCGCCACCCTACTCTGGGTCGTAAAGAAGAGTGTAATTGGAACTAGTCCTTGTTTACGGTCTCGCGGGAAGTAGTTTACATCATTAGGTCGTCAATAAACTGCAAAGTAATCCTGTGGGAGGTGACAGGGGAGCGGCGCCTCTTGGGGGGATTGACGCAGGGGTCATTCTCCTTCATGTCAGGCGCTGCTGGTTAGGCCCTTCCACACCACACTCCTGACGTCACGCGCCCACCTGCATTGTCTGTTGGGTTTGGTGGTTGTGGCGTGGCCGGGATTGTGGTTGTGGTGGTGAAAATAGTGAGTGAGAGTCAGGGTATATGGTTGTCGTGGTTCTGGTGCTGATTAGTGGCTTTGGTGGTGGTAGAGGTTGGATAGCGTGGGTATGGTTGCCGTAGTGCTAGAGGTAGTTATGGGAATGCTCTTGCTGATTGTTGTTGTGATGTGACAGTGGTGGGTACAGTGAGAGTGTCTCTATAGCACTCAAAGTATGGTGAGAGAGGTGCCAGTAGTAGGTGTTTTGTTGTTGTTGTTGTTGTTGTTGTTGTTGTGTGTGTGTGTGTGTGTGTGAATGAGGCAGTGGTGGCGATGGAAGTGAAGGGGATGTTGGAGGTATTATTATTAGTCGCATCAATTGTGATGATGTGTTATATTACCCGTTTTATATTACCCGTAGTATTTGTGGTGCTGTAGGCAGTTGTGACGTAGGTAGTGGGCAGTGTATGGGGTTGTGGCATATGACTGTAGTAGGTGTTGTAACGGTTCTCGTGTGGCTCACACACACACACACATCCACACACACACACACACACACACACACGCATGTAAACACTGATTAACTCACACTTCACCTTTCGAGCGATTCAGTCTCACGAGATCTCGAATGATGTTTTGGGCCTGCTCCTGCCCATAGTTTTCAAGATTTCCCTCTCTTCACGAGGCAACAAATAATGTATCGAGTCAGGGGCTGAGGTTATAAGAAGAGGGCACTGTGTAAACAAATTCAGTGGTCTCTCACCTGCTGCATTGACTACAGGTGGTTGGCCCTCCTGCCTCTTACGTTCCTCGGCTGTGACTCCTCTAAGTAAAGTATTGTGGTGGGAAACTTAAAACATTTCCTTGGTACTATTGCTGGATAAATCATTTCTATGTAAAACGCTAATGTTAAGGTAGGATAAGGATTTATTGTTATTGTAAATTAATTGGACTGTTTCTAAGTTAATTATATTCATTATAAGTAATTGGGTTTATTCTTGCCTTTATTCATTTACGTGTTCTAACATCTACCTGATATATTCCTTCGAGATAAATATGTTGAGTATATTGTTACGATTTGGCAGTCTTTCCCTAGACTCATCACCTTTCCTAACTGTCAATCGTAAGATGGGGGCCTGTCCGGGATTTTCTTTTGAACAGTGTTAGCCAGCATACCTCCAGGAGTGTTTTCTGTTTCCACGCAGTACAGTAGTTATGTGGCAGGCTTTTGAGATTCTCTTGGTATTCATACCCAAAAGTGGTTTATTGTTTATAATCTACAATATTCCTGTTTAATGCTAAGAGGACTAAGGAACTGATCACTCCCGTCTTATTTGGCCTGTGATTTAACTTATTTGGGAATTTGTAGGCGTAATTGGCTGTTAGCAGGACTCCCAAGTTTTAAACTCCATAGCAGACACCGTGAGTCTTGTTCACCCTTGTACGTGAATCATCCGGACCTACTTAGTGGAGCAATCTATGCCGTAATCTCGTTGAGTCATCCGGATCAGCTCACTAAAGTTATCTTATGCCGCCCCCATACAAAATCAATAGTTACAAAACTAGTCTAATATTTCTCTATAATTACTACTTAATCAAATCAAAATACTCCGGTTTTCTCCCAGTTTTGGGTCATGTCAGCAGAATTATAAAATGGGGTGGATCAGGTAAGGCGGAGAAGTGCTGAGATTCCTGTCCTTACTATCAGTCTGCTTAACGATTTTTCATGCTCTAACAGTTTGACTAGTACCTAGAGTATCAATCTAACCCACCTTTAACTAGAATCACTAGTCACTATTATCCTGCAACATAATTGATATATGCAGATCTATTGGCAACTCCTAATTTTGACTATCATCATGGCATTTAATGCGAGAGATATTTGTGAGAGCCCTTCTTTGGATAAACTTGGAGTCGCTTCGAAAGGATGATTGGCGGTTCATAGCCCAATACTTTCAAATAGATAATCCGAGCTCTGCTACGAAGGAAAATATTAAGAATGCTGTTATAGAAAACTTAGTACATCAAAACGTGTTACCTGACATTGCCATTGACCTTCTCACTCCTGCCAGTTCAACTAGTAAGGATAATCTTCCCCAACATGACTCAAGGGACAGAACGACTCTAACTGGAGCGGAGCACGCTTGGAATTTGAAAAACGAAGAAAAGAATTAGAATATGAGCTAGGAGTAAAGAGGTAAGAAATTCAGATGGCTAAATTTAAGCTAGAGGAAAGAAAACGAGAAAAGGGAAGAAAAAAAAAAGTACCAATATAACTAAAGACATTTTTCTCAGTCTCTGAATTTAATGAATGAGGCTGATCCAGTATTACTACTTTACTAACTTTAGAGAAACCCCCACCCACTTCAACTGGCCTCGGTCTAATGAACTTTATTTTTGCCAAGCCAAGCGGGGGGGGGGGGCGCTGAACGGATAGCGAGACGGCCCCGCGTTCAGGAGGACGCGAGTTCAATCCCCGACCGGTGCCACCAAGCTGGGATTTTTCAGCCGCCACCGAGTGGCTTAAAACTACCCTCATGCTGTCCAGAAGACCACCTATCAACCCAGACTGTAGATTCTAGGATTAAAGATGAGCTCCGGGAGGGCAGCATGAGCCAATACAAGATGGCGCCACTATAAACACTCGCCTGTGCCAGAACGGGCTGGGCCGACCATCAGGCCCCACCGGGAAGAAGCCTTGGACCGACCATCAGGATCCATCGGGAAGAAGCCTTGGATCGACCATCAGGATCCACCGGGAAGAAGCCTTGGACCGACCATCAGGATCCACCGGGAAGAAGCCTTGGACCGACCATCAGGATCCACCGGGAAGAAGCCTTGGACCGACCATCAGGATCCACCGGGAAGAAGCCTTGGACCGACCATCAGGATCCACCGGGAAGAAGCCTTGGACCGACCATCAGGATCCACCGGGAAGAAGCCTTGGACCGACCATCAGGCCCCACCGGGAAGAAGCCTTGGACCGACCATCAGGATCCACCGGGAAGAAGCCTTGGACCGACCATCAGGATCCACCGGGAAGAAGCCTTGGACCGACCATCAGGCCCCACCGGGAAGAAGCCTTGGACCGACCATCAGGATCCACCGGGAAGAAGCCTACCGGAGCAATAGGCCAAGACGTAAAAAAAAAAGCTGCCACAGTTTTCTCAAATCTAGATTGTATTGAGAACTATGAAAATGTTAAACAGAGTATTCTGACCGCCTTCTCCATCACTCCAGACGGTTATAGACAAAAGTTTCGCTCTCTCACAATGTCTCCTCCCACTACACATGTTGAGTTTGTCACTGAAAAACTTAGACTTTTCAATAAATGGCTCACCAGTACAAATACTACCACATTTGATGAACTAAGAGAGTTGGTAGTAATGGAGGAATTTAAGAGAAAGTTGCCATTAGATCTGCGTATACACTTAGAAGAGAAGAAGGAATCAAATCTAATTAAAGCTGCAGAAGTTGCAGACTCTTTCACTTTAATCAGGAAGACACAGCCCAGTACGGGAGGAAATCCTAAAAATTATAAAAATCTCCAGCCAGATTACTCAAAAACCCCTTATTGCTCATACTGTAAGCAATCTGGCCACAATATATCTGATTGTAAGCATCCTAATTGTAAAAAATATACAATTGCAGCCCCTACAAAGTCACTCTCTGTCAAGCCCAAGGCTCCAAACCTAATTGTAAAGCCCAAGTCTGTAGGGAATGTAGACACTGTAAGCTCTCATGACGATCCGTTCAGTGCCTTTAAGTCTCGAGGTTTCGTCTCTCTCACTGAGCAAGGAAAGACACACCCAGTCACTATACTCAGAGACACAGGTTCGGCTCAAACTATCATTCTAAAACAAAGTTTACCAGATATAGAAATTAACTAAACGGGTGAGAGTGTTTTACTTAAGAATCTATCATCCGTGTCTGCAATGAAAATGGCTAAAGTATACTTAGAATCTGAATATTCAAAAGGTGAAGTGACTGTGGCTGTCAGTGATAAATCTTTGCCTGTGAATAATGTAGATCTAATCGTGGGTAATGATTTGGCAGGAAAAGTAGTATGCCCTGAAGTACATGTTGTATATCATCCTTTGGGAGAGACTAATCCTAACACTGAGGCAATTGGCAAAACTGACCAGTATGTTTTTCCAGCATGTGCTGTCACTCGTTCGCAGAAATCTAAAGAGAATCTATTAGATCCATTAGTATCAAGTGAAGATTTCTCCTCTCAAAGTATTACTAGAGAAAACCTAATTTCTTCTCAGAAAGAAGACCCTGCTTTCACTATATATAGACAATATAGGCGGTGGCCGAACTGGTAGCGTACTTGGCCCACATTCACCGCGTGATGGACGACGCGGGTTCGAATCCCCACGCTACCACTCGGATTTTTCAGTCACCGCCGAGTGGCTTAAAACTACCCACATGCCGTCCTGAAGACCACCCATCAACCCGGACTCTAGAGGAAGTCGTCCAAGCGAATCAAGAACGAGTTCCGGGGGGGCAGCATGAGCCATTGCAAGATGGCGCCACTATAAACACTCGCCTGCGCCAGAACGGGCTGGGCCGACCATCAGGCCCCACCTGGAAGAAGCCTTGGGCCGACCATCAGGCCCCACCAGGAAGATGCCTACCGGGGCAACAGGCAACGACGTAAAAAAAAAAAAAAAAAAAAAAAAATCTGCCCTAGAAAATTTTGTGGACCAGAAATCTCCATGTTTTTACATTAAAGACGAGATCCTCATGAGAGCATATCGCCCTCCTTCCCTTAAGGCATCAGATTCCTGGTCGGAGGTGCACCAAGTTGTAATACCCAATTCTATAACAAACTCTGTAATCAAACTTGCTCATGATGGGTTGCCTGGTCATCTTGGCATACGAAAGACCTACCAAAGAATCCTTCAGATTTCTTTTGGCCTAATATGAAAAAGGATATAACCCAGTACATAAGGTCTTGTCATGTATGCCAAATGGTTGGTAAACCAAACAGACCTATTCCAGCAGCCCCGCTACATCCCATACCTCTAGCCTTTGAACCTTTTGAAAGAATAATTATAGATTGCGCTGGCCCTTTACCAAGAACCAAAAAGGGAAACCAATACATGTTGACTATCATGGACAGCACTACCCGCTATCCCGAAGTGTATACCTTTAAGACGATAAATGCTAAAAACATCGTCCGTTGTCTCCTTGATTTATTTACTCACGTTGGCCTTCCAAAAGTTATTCAAAGTGATCAAGGAAGTAACTTCACTAGTGACCTCTTCAAAGAAATTGTAAAAATTATAAATGTAACTCATGAAATGTCAACTGCTTATCACTCACAATCACAGGGCTGCTTGGAAAGGTTCCACCAAACATTTAAGTCTATGTTGAAAAAATATTGTCTTGAGACCCAATCTGACTGGGATGATAATGTTGATATGCTTCTCTTTGCCATACGGGAATGCCCTCAAGAGTCTCTGGGCTATTCACCTTCGAGCTACTGTACGGTAGGCAAATCAGGGGTCCTCTAAAGATACTTAAAGATAGACTTCTCTCTAGCATACCTTTACATCCCAGCCAGTCTGTTTCTGATGTTCTTTGATAACACTCAGCTGTCACTTTCTTTGACACTAAATATCTTCGTTCTATCCTTAACTCAAAATCTCTACTGGAAACTTCACATCTCTCTCACTAAATCAACTTCCTTGAGGTTGGGCATTCTGTAACGTCTCCCCCGGTTCTTCTCCCCCGCACAGATGCTTTCCATATATAAGGGCCTTGTCCGCCCTCGTATGGAGTATGCATCTCACGTGTGGGAGCTCCACTCACACAGCTCTTCGGGACAGAGTGGAATCAAAGGCTCTTCGTTTCATCAGCTCTCCTCCTCTTATTGACAGCATTCTACCTCTTAAATTCCGCCGCCATGTTGCATCTCTTTCTATCTTCTATCGATATTTTCATGCTGACTGTTCTTCTGAACTTGCTAAATGCATGCCTCCCCTCCTCCTGCGGTACCGGTGCACACGACTTTCTACTTATGCTCATCCCTATACTTTCCAAACCCATTATGCATGAGTTAACCAGCATTTCCATTCTTTTATACCTTTCACTATAGTAAACTCTGGAACAGCCTTCCTTCGTCTGTATTTCCTCCTGCCTATGACTTTACCTTTTTCAAGAATAGTGAATCAAGACACCTTTTCAACAGAAATTGACCTCACTTTTGTCCAATCTTCGCTTTTTTTCTTTTGTGGGAGCAGCGGTTAGCGGGCTTTTTTTCTACATATTCTGTTTGTTCCCCTTGAGCTGCTTCCTTAGCAGTAAAAAAAAAAAGAAAAAAAAGAAAAAGAAAAAAAGCGTGAAGGAAGCAAGGTGTGGAAAAATACGTAGAAAATGTGCCTCCATTCCAGAGACAATCACCTCAGTGTTGCGCTAGGCACCCACAGAGGGGTCTCTTTCATGGAAGCAGTAATCATTCCACGGGAAATCGGAAAGTACATGCTCAGGTCGTCCGATCGAGCTGAAAAGGAACGGCAGAAGCATCGCCTCTTCGGTGGGTGTAGAGGCTGTACAGGAACGATAGGACAAAATACAGAAAGAACGTTGTGATCGGAGGAGCCCAACGGAAAGAACAGTTTATCAGAGTAAGCCGAAGGATTAGAGGTTAGGAAAAGGTTAACAATGTTGGGCATGTCTGCAAAGCGGTAGGGAATACGTGTAGGGTGCTGAACTAACTGCTTCAGCCTGGTTGGCTGGCTGGATGAGAGCCAAAGCTGGTGGTAAAGACTGGAGGCTGCAGAACCCTTAGCCTCAGATCTTACTATTATTTTCGATTGGGGCAAAAAGAACCTGGTGTCCTTCAAAGCCTCAAAATCACAGTTTCTCCACCTAGCCACTCGACACAATCTTCCAGATATCTATCCCCTATTCTTCGACAACACTCAGCTGTCACCATCTTCAACATTAAACCTCCTCGGTCTATCTTTAACTCAAAATCTCAACTGGAAACTTCATATCTCTTCTCTTACTAAATCAGCTTCCTCGAGGCTGGGCGTTCTGTACCGTCTCCGCCAGTTCTTCTCCCCCGCACAGATCCTTTCCATTTATTGGGGCCTTGTCCGCCCTCGTATGGAGTAATCATCTCACGTGTATGGGGGCTTCACTCACACAGCTCTCCTAGGCAGAGTGGAGTCTTAGGCTCTTCGTCTCATCAGCTCTCCTCGTCTTACTGATAGTCTTCTACTTCTTAAATTTCGCCGCCATGTTGCCTCTCTTTTTATCTTTTATCGATATTTTCATGCTGACTGCTCTTCTTATCTTGCCGTGGCCCCACTACACACGGCTCTCTACTCATGATCATCCCTATTCTGTCCAAACCCCTATTGCAAGAGTTAACTTGCATCTTCATTCTTTCATCCCCTTCACTGGTAAACTCTGAAACAGCCTTCCTTCGACTGTATTTCCTTCTGCCTATGACTTGACCTCTTTCAAGGAGAGTGTATCAAGACACCTCTGCACCCGAAATTGACCTCTCTTTTGGCTACTCTTTACTTTTATCTTTTATAGGAGCGGCGAGTAGCGGGCTTTTTTTTGTACTTTTTTTTGTTGTAGAAATGTTGTAGAAAAAATTAAAGCTCCTAATCCTCTGCCATCCTCGTGGCCTCGTCTAACACTGTCACTTGCCTCTCACACAAGAAGACCCTCACCTTCTGGTCAATCACTTGGAGGAATTGTTCTATGAGGCATGCCTCTCTAGCGCCCGCTAAGTCTGTTACTTCTAGGCTTTTCCACCACTTACTGAAATTCTTCGTGAGGGCGTGCGCATACTCGGCGTATTTCTGCCCTGACCTCTTCCTCGCACTCCTGAACTTGACCCTATAATACTCAGGTGTGAGTTGGTACGCCTTTAACACTTCCTCTTTCATTTTCTCGAAATCCTTTTTGCTTTCCGTCCCCAAAGCTAAGGATACTGACAGCGCCTTCCCTGTGAGCATTGACTGGACTAAGAGAAGCCACTTATCTTTTTCCCACTTCATCGCCTGGACGACCTCTTCGAAACCGCTCCTCCTCCGAAAATCTGGGAATCAGGTTCTTCGCTTTATACATGAAGCCACTGTCACCTCCATGCCCTTACTCTCTCTGCCCTCTCAAGCAAGCCAACTCTAACTCGTGTTCTCTCTGCCTCTCCTTGTGCTCACTCTGCCTCTGTCTGTCCTCTCTCTCCTTTACCTCACGTTCTCTCTGCCTTTCCTCATACTCTCTCTGCCTCTGCCTCTCCTCTCTCTCCCTTTCCTTCTCCCCGAACTATAGCTCAAATTCTAGCTTCCTCAACTCTAGCTCCGTCTCTCTAGCCTCCCCATACCTTTGTACATGCAACGCCTCCTCTTGCACGTGTCCTTCCTTCCTCAGGAAATCCATTACCGCAGCATGTAGTTTCTTCTTCGTGGCACTTCTTGCTACATCTACCCCATAGTGCTCTGCCCTTCCTTTCTCTTTATTCATCTTCCTACCTCCTCCTCATCCATTCATCCATCCATCTCTAGATTTGTCCCTCCGTGGAGGGACCATGGGCCTTTGTCGGGTGACATCATATTAATTGGGAGCCGACAGACTGACTATATAATTATGTGAAGCAAACAACGAAATGTTCCCAGATTACGATTTAGTAGAGTTTACCTTATTTTTTTAAACCTTTAATTTCAACATAAATGTCATTACCACGTAGATGTAAAAAGCGGGAATAAAGTTTTTTTTTATTTTTTATTTACAGCTATGAAGACAGTGCAAGGGCGTAAAAATAAAAAAAAGGCCCGCTACTTACTGCTCCAGAACAGAGGTTAAGGGAGTGTTCGAAATCAGAGGTCAATTTCGGGAGGAGAGGTGTCCTGATACCCTCCTCTTGAAAGAGTTCAAGTCATAGGCAGGAGGAAATACAGATGAAGGAAGATTGTTCCAGAGTTTACCAGCGTGAGGGATGAAAGAGTGAAGATGCTGGTTACCTCTTACATAAGGGGTTTGGACAGTATAGTGATGAGCATGAGTAGCAAGTTTTGTGCAGCGGGGCCGCGGGGCCGCGGGAGGGGTGGAGGCATGCAGTTAGCAAGTTCAGAAGAGCAGTCAGCTTGAAAATATCGATAGAAGATAGAAAGAGAGGCAACATGGAGGCGGAATTTGAGAGGTAGAAGACTATCAGTAGGAGGAGGAGAGCTGATGAGACGAAGAGCCTTTGATTCCACTCTGTCAAGGAGAGCTGTGTGAGTGGACCCCCCCCCACACATGAGATGCATACTCCATACGAGGGCGGACAAGGCCCCTGTAAATGGACAGCAACTGTGCAGGGGAGAAGAACTGGCGGAGACGGTACAGAACGCCCAGCCTCGAGGAAGCTGATTTAGTAAGAGATGAGATATGAAGTTTCCAGTTGAGATTTTGAGTTAAGGATAGACCGAGGATGTTTAGTGTTGAGGAAGGTGATAGCTGGGTGTTGTCAAAGAATAGGGGATAGTTGTTTGGAAGATTGTGTCGAGTGGATAGGTGGAGAAACTGTATTTTTGAGGCGTTGAAGGACACCAGGTTCCTCTTGCCCCAATCGGAAATAATAGTAAGGTCTGAGGCTAAGCGTTCTGCATCCTCCAGCCTTGAGTCGTTACGTTCCTGAAGGGTGGGTCTTCTATTAAAAGAAGTTGAGTAATGCAGAGTGGAATCATCGGCGTAGGAATGGATAGGACAGTTCGTTTTGGAAAGAAGATCATCAATGAACAACAGAAAGACAGTGGGAGATAGGACTAACCGCATCTGGCATTGCACAATAGCGTCAAAAATTAGCGGAGTGTGTGAAACAATCTGTGTCAAAGTCCCATGCTGATCCGAGTCTTCGTTTGAAAGATATTTGCGAAAAACGGTATGTCATAGGGTCTGATATGGATAGTAGGATATTAAATTGTATATATTTTCATCTGTACTCCTGTACGGATATGTAATTGTAATGTTCCATGCGGAGTGAGGTACGACATACCGTTTTTCGCAAATATCGTTCAAACGAAGACTCGGATCAGCATGGTGCTTTGGCACAGATTGTTTCACACACTCGCTAAGATTTTGACGCTATTGTGCATTGCCAGATGCGGTTAATTATGGCCTTTACTCTTAACTGTGATTGCAAAACCTGCGTGAGCCACTTACACATTCGAACAGGTGAGGCGTGACGTATTTGTGACGTGTATCCACCACCTACCTCCACCCCTGGCTTCCCTACCCCATCCCTTCCTTTCCTCCCTCCTACCCTCCTCCTTCTCCCGCACCCTCTCCCCGCCCTCTTTCTCCCCCAATCTCTCTCTCTCTCTCTCTCTCTCTCTCTCTCTCTCTCTCTCTCTCTCTCTCTCTCTCTCTCTCTCTCACGATGTACACGAGATATGAATACATGCACACATATGACTTGAATTAATGGCAGATAAATATAAATTATATGAAGTCTGCATCAGCATCAACAGTGATGACGAGGATGACCTGTTTGTCGATGGTGATGAATTTTGAATAAACATACATATATATATATATATATATATATATATATATATATATATATATATATATATATATATATATATATACATATATATGTGGTCAGTTATATACATTATTAATCCACCTATCATATACTCTCCGTCTATTTTTTGTGTGCTATGACTTTTTAACATAGCTACCTACATGAACACATATCGTATAGTAGTCTTTTCCTAATATCAGAAGAAAATTTTCATATATTTCTCCAATTTCGTTTCACGTTTTTACTCTGCAATGAATTCCCGCTTCAATTCCATCCTTATTCCTTTCCGTCTCTTTCGCGATTTCCTATAAATGATCAAGCGTCAGCTACGTACTTCATCCCATCATACGCTCAACGTAACCTGTGGGAAGGAGGGTCATATACTCGTACAACTTTCAATGGTTGTATAATTGCCAAACAAACCTCATACAACACTTAAGCAACATCCAGTTACGCTGGAACAGGAATCAGGGTCGTGTGCATAAAACACCAGACCATACTTGGCATATACTTTCGAGTTATCCGCCATTATAGACAAGTCATATGTGTGCAAAGCTTCACATCGCATGTGCACCGAGAGAGAGAGAGAGAGGGGGGGGGGGGCTGGTATGGGGGAGAAAGAGGGCGGGGGGAGAGGGTGCGGGGGAGAAGGAGGAGGGTAGGAGGGAGGGAACGGGAGGGATGGGAGTAGGGGAAGCCAGGGGTGGAGGTAGGTAGTGGATACACGTCACAAATACGTCACGCCTCACCTGTTCGAATGTGTAAGTGGCTCACGCAGGTTTTGCCATCACAGTCAAGAGTAAACGCCTGATCCGAGTCTTCGTTTGAAAGATATTTGTGAAAAACGGTATGTCATAGGGTCTGATATGGATAGTAGGATATTAAATTGTATATATTTTCATCTGTACTCCTGTACGGATATGTAATTGTAATGTTCCATGCGGAGTGAGGTCATTGGGGTACTTTATCTTGGGGGGGAAAGGAATGTGGTAGTGGTGTTCGAGCAAAGGGTTTACGGTACGGTTCGAATATGTTCGAATAGGAGTCGGAAGTAACGACGTCACTGTACTGATCTTTGGGATCAGATTCCTCGGGTCTCACCCAGTAAACGCACCTCCCTACCCGTTGCCTCTCTATCCTGCCAGGCTGCTTCTACCACACATAATGTTCGTTCTATAGCATTTCCATCAACCTGGTCAGAACAGAAGATGAAATAAACAATCCTTTTTAAAATGGATAAAAGCCATTAGCTCTACAGACTCATTATTTTTGCTGTATACATCATGTCCTGCATTACTTTATTTTCGTTAGGCAGAGTTGATCCATACACATTTGGCGTGTGGTTGACCTGTGGAGCAGGTTGAGTCAGGACGGAGCTTGGACGGGCTGCGAGGCGTGGGACGTCATTGCCCAGGAATGTACCTCATTTCCGGTCAAGGATAGTTTGACCTACCACCGGTCGCCGCACAACTCCCCGTGTGATGGAAGGCCGGACGTCGACCACAGCCAATGACAGATTCAAAGTGGACGGCGAACATCAGCGACCCCCGACTACATGACGGCAACCAGACGGCGTCTGCTCGCCATCCGGTCGCCGTTCACCAGTTAACGGTCATACGTCGGTCACCGGTGGCAGTCCGCTTGCCGTTCAGACGCAGTCAATTCGGCCACCGAACGGCAACCTTTTTACAACCGGAAGAGACCTGAGAGGTCGGCTGCAGGTTTTCGTGCAGCACCTAAAACCTCCAGCCGACCTTTTCGGTCATGCGGCGGACGGAGACACAAGACGATCGCACGCACGACCATATGCGGCTTCCCGCGACCTGTAGGTCGCAGGTGATTGTCATTAGGTCGTAAAGTCAGTGTGACTGGGACCTTGGTAGCGTTTAATCAGATCAAGTTTTTGCTACTTAATCTAGATATCAATCTCGAACATCGCCGCATTGATGGATCTCATACTCTGTTGTATAAAATCTTTAGTAATCATAATCATCTTTTACATTTTAAACTGCATCCATCTTTTCTAGTCTCTTTTCACTAGGTTTGCTTCAAATCTCAATGATCTGGCATATTCAGCTGTACGCTTTAATACTTTCCAATTTTCTTGAAGCTTTGTCCCGCGTATAACTTTATTATGGAACCACCTTCCAAGTGATGTTTTTAAAGCTGAAAACCTGCATTTTTTTTTAGGAACAGAGTTAATAGTTTTTTTACGAAGGTGACTTGCTCTTTCCTAAGGACAATGTTCCCCCCTCCTGGACCCTTACTGGGTATATAGTTCCATGAGCTCTCAAGAGGGGCTGACATTCTTGGCCTCTGATAATAATAATGATAATATTAATAATAATAGTAATAATAATAATAATAATAATAATAATAATGATAAAATTATTTTTTTTACAGTAAAGGAAACAGTTCAAGGGCAAGAAAAGAAGGTAACAATAATTTTAAAAAATGCCCGCTACTCACTGCTCCTACAAAAGAGTCAACAGGAGTGGCCGAAAGATAGGTCAATTTTGGGAGGAGAGGTGTTCTGATACCCTCCTCTTGAAAAAGTTCAAGTCATAGGAAGGAGGAAATACAGATGAAGGAAGATTGTAACAGAGTTTACCAGCGTCATGGACGAAAGAATGATAACGCTGGTTAACTCAAGCGTAAGGGATTTGGACAGTAAAGGGATGAGCTTGAGTAGAAAGTCGTGTGCGGCGAGGTCGCGGGAGCGGGGGAGGCATGCAGTAGCAAGTTCAGAACAGTCAGCGTGAAAATATGGATAGAAGATAGAAAGATAGGCAACATGGCGTGGGGGTTTAAGAGGTAGAAGACTATCAGTAAGAGGAGAAGAGCTGATGAGACGAAGAGACTTAGACTCCACTCTCTCCAACAGAGCTAGCGGTGTGAGCGGAGCGCCCCCCACACGTGAAATGCATACTCCATAAGAGGGCGGACAAAGCCCCTGTATATGGATAGCAACTGTGCGGGGGAGAAGAACTGGCGGAGACGATACAGAACGCCCAACCTCGATGAAGCTGATTTTTTGAGAGAGGAGATGTGAAGTTTCCAGTTAAGATTTTGAGCTAAGGATAAACTGAGGATGTTCAGTGTTGAAGACGGTGACAGCTGAGTGTTGTTGAAGAATAGAGGATAGGTGTTTGGAAGACTCCATCGAGTTGATAGGTGGATAAATTGGGTTTTTGAGGCATTGAAGGACACAAGATTCCTTTTACCCCAATCGGAAATAATAGTAAGGTCTGAGGCTAAGCGCTCTGGAGTCATGTAATTCCTGTTGTGAGGGTCTTCTTTTGAAAGACGTTGAATAATGCAGAGCGGAGTCGTCAGCGTATGAGTGGATAGGACAGTTTGTTATGTAAAGATGATCATTGATGAATAACAGGAAGAGAGTGGGTGTGGAACACCACTGTTGATAGGTTTAGGGGTAGAACAGTGACCGTCTACCACAGCAAAGACAGAACGGCCGGGAAGGAAACTGGAGATAAAGGAACAGTGAGAGGGATAGAATCCGAAAAAAGAACAGTTTAGAAACCAAAGAGTTGTGCCAGACTTTATCGAAGGCTTTCGATATGTCTAGCGCATCTGAGAAAGTTTCACCGAAACGGCTAAGAGAGGATGACCAAGAATCAGTTAAGAGAGCAAGAAGATCGCCAGTAGAACGCCCCTTGCAGAAGCCATACTGGGGATCAAATAGAAGGTTGGAAGTGGAAAAGTGCTTTTGAATCTTCCGGTTAAGGACTGATTAAAAAGCTTTACATAGAACGGTCATCCTTCTTAGGCACAGGCTGTATGAATGCCTACTTCCAGCAGGAAGGAAAGGGAGATGTTGACAGGCAGAGACGAAAGAGTTTGACCAGGCAGTGTGTCAGCACGGAGGCACAGTTTTTAAGGACAATAGGAGGCACTCCATCAGCTGCATAAGCCTTCTGAGAGTTGAGGCCAGAGAGGGCATAGAAAACATCATTCTTAAGAATCTTAATAACAGGAATAAAGGAGTCAGAGGGGGGATGAGTAGGAGGAATATGCCCAGAATCGTCCAGAGTGGATTGTTACAGGTTTGAGCGAAGACTTCAGCCTTAGAGATTGATGAGACGGCAGTGCTACCGTCAGGGTTAAGGAGAGGAGGGAAAGAAGATGTGAAGTTAGAGGAGATATTTTTGGCTAGGTGCTAGAAGTCTCGGAAAGAATTAGAGAAAGCAAAGTTTTGACATTTACTATTGATGAAAGAGCTTTTGGTAAGTCGATGAATAGATTTGGCACGATTCCGGGCGGAAATGTAAAGATCATGGTTAGCGGGAGTTCGAAGGCTCTGGTGCCTTTTGTGAGCTACCTCTCTTTCTCTGACAGCACGAGAACAATCGTGATTAAACCAAGGCTTTTCAGCATAAGTAATATAGAAAGTACGTGGAATATATGCCTCCATTCCGGAGACAATCACCTCTGTGATGCGCTGGGCACCCACAGAGGGGTCTCCCTCCTGGAAACAGTAATCATTCCACGGGAAATCGGAAAAGTACATCCTCAGGTCGTTCCGCCGAGTTAAAGCAAAATGCCAGAAGCATCGCCTCTTCGGTGGGTCCAGAGGTTGAACAGGAGCGATAGGACAGGATACATAAATAAGGTTGTGATCGGAGGAGCCCAACGGAGAGAACAGTTTGACAGAGTAAGCATTAGAGGTAAGGAAGAGGTCTAGTATGTTGGGCCTGTCTCCAAGACGGTCGGGAATACGTGTAGGGTGCTAAACCAACTGCTCAAGATCATTGAGGAGAGCAAAGCTGTAGGCTTGTTCACCAGGCTTCTCAGTGAAAGAGGATGAAAGACAAAGCTGGTGGTGAACATTGAAATTTCCTAGGATGGAGATTTCAGCGAAGGGAGAGTGGGTCAAGATGTGCTCCACTTAAGAGTTCAAATAGTCAAAGAATTTTACATAGTTAGTAGAGTTAGGTGAGAGATAAACAGCACATGTGTATTTAGTAATGGAATGACAATGAAGTCTTAGCCAGATGGTGGAAAATTTTGAAGAGTCAAGGTCGTGGGAACGAGAGCAAGTGATGTCGGTGCGTACGTAGACGCAATATAGATAGTAGGATATAAATAGTAGGAGGGAACAGAGTAGAGATTGCTATCAGTAGCCTCAGAAACCTGTGTTTCGGTGAGGAAGAGAAGGTGGGGTTTAGACGAGGAGATATGGTGCTCCACAGAATGAAAATTAGAACGAAGACCGCAAATGTTGCAAAAATTGATAAGAAAGAGGTTCGATGGATTATCAAGACACCTCTCAAGTCGGCAGCCAAAAGGAGAGTCCTCACTGGGGGAATTTGTGGTGCCCCCCTCAGGCGGGGACTCCAAGGCTTTGCGTTGGTGCGCCATTTTGAATTCAAAATTTTGGGAAAAGGTGTGTATGCTGTGTGAATGAAGTGTGGTCTTTTTTTTTTTTTTACGACAAAAGAGACAGCTCAAGGGCACAAAGAAATTAAACAATAATAAAAAAAAAGCCCGCTACTCGCTGCTCCTAGAAAGAATCCAAAGAAGTGGCCGAAAGAGGGGTCAATTTCGGGAGGAGAGGTGCCCTGATACCCTCCTCTTGAAAGAGTTCAAGTCGTAGGCAGGAGGAAATACAGATGAAGGAAGATTGTTCCAGAGTTTACCAGCGTGAGGGATGAAAGAGTGAAGATGCTGGTTAACTCGTGCGTAAGGGATTTGGACAGTACAGGGATGAGCATGAGTAGAAAGCCGAGTGCAGCGGGGCCGCGGGAGGGGGGGAGGCATGCAGTTAGCAAGTTCAGAAGAGCAGTCAGCGTAAAAATAACGATAGAAGATAGAAAGAGAGGCAACATGGCGGCGGAATTTAAGAGGTAGAAGACTATTAGTAAGAGGAGAGCTGATGAGACGAAGAGGCTTAGACTCCACTCTGTCCAGGAGAGCTGTGTGAGTGGAGCCCCCCCCACGTGAGAGTCATACTTCATACGATGGCAAACATGGCCCCTGTATATGGATAGCAACTGTGCGGGGGAGAACTGGCGGAGACGATACAGAACGCTGATTTAGTGAAAGAGGAGATGTGAAGTTTCCAGTTAAAATTTTGAGTCAAGGATATACCGAAGATGTTTAGTGTTGAAGATGGTGACAGCTGAGTGTTGTCGAAAAATAGGGGATAGGTGTTTGGAAGATTGTGTCTAGTTGATAGGTGAAGAAATTAGGTTTTTGAGGCATTGAAGGACACAAGGTTCCTTTTGCCCCAATCGGAAATGATAGTAAGGTCTGAGGTTAACCGTTCTGCAGCCTCCAGCCTGGAGTCATGTAATTCCTGCTGAGAGGGTCTTCTGTTGAAAGAAGTTGAATAATGCGTATGAGTGGATAGGACAGTTTGTTATGGAAAGAAGATCATTGGTGAATAATAGGAAGAAAGTGGGTGATAGAACAGAGCCCTGTGGAACACCACTGTTGATAGGTTTAGGGGAAGAACAGCAACCGTCTACCACCGCAGAGATAGATCGCCTGGAAAGGAAACTGGAGATAAAGGAACAGAGAGAAGGATAGAATCCGAAAGAGGGCAGTATAGAAAGCAAAGAGTTGTGCCAGACTCTATCGAAGGCTTTCGATATGTCTACGCAACTGAGAAAGTTTCACCGAAACAGCTATGAGAGCATGACTAAGAATCAGTTAAGAGAGAAAGAAGATCGTCAGTAGAACGCCCCTTGCGGAACCTATACTGGTGATCAGATAGAAGGTTAGAAGTGGAAAGGTGCTTTTGAATCTTCCGGCTAAGGATTGATTCAAAAGCTTTAGATAGACAGGAAAGTAAAGCTATTGGGCGGTAGTTTGAGGGATTGGAACGGTCACCCTTCTTAGGCACAGGCTGTACGAAGGCGTACTTTCAGCAGGAAGGAAAGGTAGGGGTTGGCGGTGGCTGGACTGGTAGCGTACTGGGCCCACATTCACCGCGTGATGGACGACGCGGGTTCGAATCCCCACGCTACCACCTCGGATTTTTCAGTCACCGCCGAGTGGCTTAAAACTACCCACATGCTGTCCTGAAGACCACCCATCAACCCGGACTCTAGAGGAAGCCGTCCAAGCGAATCAAGAACGAGTTCCGGGGGGCAGCATGAGCCAATGCAAGATGGCGCCACTATAAACACTCGCCTGCGCCAGAACGGGCTGGGCCGACCATCAGGCCCCACCTGAAAGAAGCCTTGGGCCGACCATCAGGCCCCACCGGGAAGATGCCTACCGGCGCAATAGGCAGCAACGTAAAAAAAAAAAAAAAAAAAAAAAAAAGATGTTGATAGGCAGAGGCGAAAGAGTTTGACCAGGCAGGGTGTCAGCACGGAAGCACAGTTTTTAAGGACAATAGGAAGCATTCCATCAGGCCCATAAGCCTTCCGAGAGTTGAGGCCAGAGAGGGCATAGAAAACATCATGCTTAAGAATTTTAAGCCCAGAATCGTCCTGAGTGGAGTTGTTACAGAAAGTTTGAGTGAAGAGTTCAGCCTTAGAGATAGAAAAGACGGCAGTGCTACCATCTGGGTTAAGAAGAAGCGGGAAAGAGGAAGAAATGAAATTGGAGGAGATATTTTTGGCTAAGTGCCAGAAGTCTCTGGAAGAAATAAAGATTGCAAGGTGTTGACATTTGCTATGGATAAAGGAGTTTTTGGTAAGTCGATGAATAGATTTGGCACGATTCCGGGCGGATATGTAAAGATCATGGTTAGCGGGAGTTCGAAGGCTCTGGTGCCTTTTGTGAGCTCCCTCTCTATCTTTGACAGTATGAGAACAAGCGTGATTAAACCAAGGCTTTTTAGCATGGGGAGTAGAGAAAGTACGTGGAATGTATGCCTCCATTTTAGAGACAATCACCTCTGTGATGCGCTGGGCACCCACAGAGGGGTCTCTATCCTGAAAACAGTAATCATTCCACGGGAAATCGGAAAAGTACATCCTCAGGTCGTCCCACCGAGCTGAAGCAAAATCCCAAAAGCACCGCCTCTTCGGTGGGTCCGGAGGATGTACAGGAGCGATAGGACAGGATGCAGAAATAAGATTGTGATCGGAGGAGCCCAACGGAGAGAACAGTTTGACAGAGTAAGGAGAAGTGTTAGAGGTAAGGAAGAGGTCAAGTATGTTGGACCGGTCTCCAAGACAGTCGGGAATACGTGTAGGGTGCTAAACCAACTGCTGTAGATCGTTGAGGAGAGCAAAGTTTTATGCTTGTTCACCAGGCTGGTCAGTGAAAGAGGATGAAAGCCAAAGTTGGTGGTGAACATTGAAATCTCCCAAAATGGAGATTTCAACGAAGGGAGAGAGGATCAAGATGTGCTCCACTTTAGAGTTCAAATAGTCAAAGAATTTTACATAGTTAGTAGAGTTAGGTGAGAGATAAACACTACAGATGTATTTAGTAATAGAATGACAATGAAGTCTTAGCCAGATGGTGGAAAATTCTGAAGAGTCAAGGTCGAGGGCACGAGAGCAAGTGATGTCGTTGCGCACGTAGATGCAACATCCAGCTTTGGGGTATTGAAATTTAGCATAGAGATAGTAAGAGGGAACAGAGAATAGATTGCTGTCAGTAGCCTCAGAAACCTGTGTTTCGGTGAGGAAGAGAAGGTGAGGCTTAGAGGAGAAGAGATGATGTTCCACAGAATGAAAATTAGAATGAAGACCACGAATGTTGCAGAAATTAATAAGAAAGAGGTTCGAGGAGTTAACTGTCTTTAATACCCTTACCCCCCCAGGGACTCTGGAGGTCCGCTCGCCTTCTCCATGGGGACCAGAAGCCTCTACCACACGTCCTGTCTGGGTCTAAGAAGTCATCAAGGCTTTCATGCTAGAATTCGCACCGGACACCTCGGGGAGCCCTGTGTCACTCCCGCCATTAACCCGCACAACTTTAAATCTCTTCACCTTGCTATATTCTGAGCATTGGGCACGAACGTTTGTGTGACACGTATGTTCTAAGAAGTGACCGGTTTTATCGCGGACCTTCGCACCAACATTTTACAGAGGTGCCTAGCCCCTTTTCCAGGCAACAACTTACGTTCCTAATGCCTGACCAATCGCACCGGCGATGCTTGGTCCTAACCCCGAAACTCACGGGTAGTTGTCAAGGCGTTCTAGCAGAAGATTGCACCGACCTGAACAAGCAAGTATTATGCCATGGTACGCAACAGGTCAAGACAGGCCGGCTTTCTAGCAGATCTCTGCATCAAGACAAAAGTTTTACAGGGCCATTTTACACAGCAAGGGGAGGTGACCCCTTCTGAGCTGTTGAAGATGCGCGCCCGTGTCTTTATCGCTGCGCGACTACGGCGTCCGCCATAACCTCGTTGGTCGCGAGCACCGCGGGCTTTACCACACGATAACATGCAGGCGGCCTGCCAGAGCAAACCCCGCGACCCGGACGAGCCATACTCGCGGTCATCAAAATGTTCAAACCTGGCCGGATGTACAAGCGTCCCGGGCAGGCACCCTTTACAACCCAGGACCCGCAGTTACAACAAGGTACTGGACATATGATAATGACATAAGAACCTTTAAGGAGAGAGAGTTAGCATTCCTCTTCCAATCCCAGAAGCTATCCATATACGTATAAGGGT
>NC_066566.1:11448036-11453036 GCF_024679095.1 Eriocheir sinensis | reverse complement strand
AACAGAACAAGAAAAAAATGCATTAACTGAATTTAGTGCTCCCTCCCTCATGGACTCTACGTATGTCTCACCTCTTCCGTACTTCTGGATTACATAAGTATTCCCTTTCCCTTTCCTCCTTCTCCGCCTCCTCCTCCTCTTTCTCCTTTTCCTCTTGCTAGTAAAGAAAAGGTGCCAGATTATCAGAGGGCGAATTTCGTAAGACTCCGATCAATTTTGAATAATTTTGATTGAACTAATTTCGATGGAAACAGATATTGATAAATCGTGGGAGGCCTTCACCACAATATTGAATAATGCCATAAGCTCATGCGTACACACCAGTTTAAAAAAAAAAAAGGAGACTATCATTCGCGATAATATGGTGAAATTCTTCGAGGAAAATAATATATTAAACAATTAATTCGCAACATGGTTTCCGTAGTAAGCGTTTGTGTTTAACTAACTTACTTGATTTTTTTCATTATATTTCAAGGTGTTCGATAAAAGCAGATAAGTAGATATCAAGATATCTGAATTTTCAGAGGGCATTTGCTTAGGTCCCCCACAAACGATTCCTCAGTAAACTATTAAATAAGAAAACAAGAACTTAGGAGTCTGCAAGAAGCCGGTGGGCCTGTACAAGGCAGCTCCTTTTAACCTACTAAGAAAAAAATATCCATATCGGACCGTATGACATACCGTTTCTTGCAAATATCTTTCAAACGAAGACTCGGATCAGCATGGGACTTTGGCACAGATTGTTTCACACACTCCGCTAATTTTTTAAGCTATAATGCATTGCCAGATGCGGTTAATTATGGCGTTTACTCTTGACTGTGATGGCAAAACCTGCGTGAGCCACTTACACATTCGAACAGGTGAGGCGTGACGTATTTGTGACGTGTATCCACCACCTACCTTCTCCCCTGGCTTCCCCTACTCCCATCCCTCCCTTTCCCTCCCTTCTACCCTCCTGCTTCTCCCCCGCCCTCTTTCTCCCCCATACCCCCCCCCTCTCTCTCTCTCTCTCTCTCTCTCTCTCTCTCCCTACGCACATCATCATCAATGGGGAAGTCTGAGGTATGATGGTCGCGGAGAGCAAGTAGTTGACATCCTGCTCCACACAAACCTCTGTCTTCTAAACGACGGAAGTGTGACTCATGTAGATGATCGGACAGGCAACGCGTCCGCCATCGACCTGTCTATAGCCTCCCCGGGTATACACGCTGACTGTACCTGGGGTACTTTCGACGACTCCTTGGGAAGTGACCACCTACCAATCTGCATTTCCTATTCACGCGACATTGCCACACCACCTCCGCCACCTAAATTTATCTTTAAGAAAGCAGACTGGGAGTCCTTTTCAAGGATCGTTGATATTGATACATCCGGGGATGACATAGATGCTAAGGTCGATGGCGTGCAACACTCCATCTTACACGCCGCGCGGGCTACTATTCCAACAACTTCAACAATTCACACAAAGCGTGCAGTCCCATGGTGAACACCAGATTGCCGAGAAGCACTCCGAGAACGCAATAGGCGATACAGGATCTTTAGTAAACAGCCCACTAATTCCAACTTCATAGCATACAAAGAGGCACGGGCTAAAGCAAGGAGACAAATTAGAACATGCAAACGTAACTCCTGGCGTAACTACGTATCCACAGTGAATCGCTTCACCCCCCTCAGCCAGGTCTGGTCCACAGTACGCTGCCTCGACAACAAAAGACCATACAACCCCATCATCTCCCTCTTCATAAACAATAGCACCATCGACGATCCTGTGGATATAGCTAACACCATGGCCAGGCGTTTTTCCAACTTTAGCAGCTCGGCCAACTATGACCCTGCCTTCCAGCACCACAAGCAGGCGGCCGAGCAAAATAACATAGACTTTGCCACGGAAGACGTAAACTCTGACTACAACACCGAGTTTACGATGAATGAGCTTCTCCTTGCGCTAAAGACCTGTAAAGGCACCAGTCCCGGACCTTCCACGGTCACGTACGGTATGATTCAGCATCTTGGCCAGGACAACCTGACCAAGCTGTTAGCATTGTACAATGAGCTTTGGACGTCTCGAACGTTTCCAAACTCATGGCACTTTGCGCACGTCATACCGATACCGAAGAGTTCTGGCCGCCTTACGGATCCCAGTTCGTTTCGTCCTATTGCTTTAACGGAGTGCTTATGTAAGGTCATGGAACGAATGGTAAATAAAAGGCTACTTTTTTCCTTAGAGTCAAAAAAATTGTTAAATGATCAACAGTGTGGCTTTCGAAAGTATCGAAGCACAATGGATCATTTAATGAATTTGGAGCAATGTATTTCAGAGGCATTTGCCAAGAAAGAATTCATGATAGGGGTGTTTCTCGACATCCACAAAGCCTTTGACATGACATGGCGACACGGAATTCTCATGAAGCTGCACGCTTACGGTTTAAGAGGAAACTTGCCTATTTTTGTTTGTAACTTTCTGAAGGACAGAACATTCTCTGTCAGGTTGCCTAACAACGTAATCTCGGACGTATTCGTCCAGGAAAACGGGGTGCCCCAGGGCAGTGTTCTTAGTCCAACTTTATTTTGTATTATGATGAATGATATTCTGTCGACAACTCCCGTCCCCCGAAACCTTAAATACTCACTGTACGCCGACGACTGTGCGATATGGCACTCCTCGCCATACGCACAGTTCTCGGCTGGGCGGATGCAAGTTGCACTTGACTCCGTCCAGTACTGGGCCTCGCGGTGGGGTTTTAAGTTTTCAGTTCATAAATGTATCGGTGTTGTTTTTACTTTACGTAAAGTACCTGATTTGCACTTAACTTTAAATACCCAACCGATACAGTTAAAAAATTCGGTTAAATTCCTCGGTCTGCACTTTGAAAGCAGACTCAATTGGAAAATTCACTTAAATAACTTGCTTGTTCGTTGTAGTAAGAAAATAAATATCCTCAAATATTTATGCGGCACCTCTTGGGGAGCAGACAGAAAATCTTTATTAAAATCCCTGATTCGAACTCACATCGACTATGGCTCGCAGGTGTATGGTTCGGCATCCGACGCCAAGCTGAGTCGGTTGGATGTGTTTCAGAATGAATGTTTGCGTAAGTACCTTGGAGCCCTAAGATGTACAGTCGGCTATAGAGAGTAGTGACACACTGTCCAGTAAGTTTCGTTCAGAAAGCGACATCTGGCAACCCTTCCACGTGACATGAAAATTATTATATCCATTTCGAAACTATTGTTATGGTGATCGGTGGTCACAGGTGCACTCTACATAATTTTAAGATAGATATTTATCAAAAGTGCCCGTCGCTAACGCTTAATAAATATTTTTTCTTTAGGCTCTGTCGCTACATTTTGACGAGAGCTTTTAGTTTCGTTCAAATTTAGTCAAGAGCAACTCTAAGTTGTTTATCAAACTATGATACATTTAAAAATATATTGCACTTATTAGGGGAGATTGTTATGCCTTTTAACTAAAAACAAAAAAATCCCTGACAGCCGAGATCTTGTTCTTTATAAATTTTTTTTATACGTAATAATAGGCTATAAACGTTCACATGATGGCGTCGTCGACCGCGGGCCTTGACGGCTGGAGTAGCGGTATTCTAAAAGCCCTTATGTCCGCAGGCACTGCAGTTGAGCTGTCACGTCACTGGCTGTGGAAACGTTTAATTTTTAATACTTAAAAAAATAGGAGAGAGAGAGAGAGAGAGAGAGAGAGAGAGAGAGAGGGCGAGATGCTGGGTGGGGACGGGAGACATGATTGTCCACCAGAGACAAGAGGTCAGCTAGTCAGCGACGTGCCGAGCTCAACACACACACACACACACACACACACACACACACACACGTATTTATACTTAGATAATACGTAATCATCACGGGGATTTGATTTTAGATTTTTGATTATCTGAATTGTCTTTGAGGCTTTATAGTGACGGGAATTAAGGCTGCGAGTTAAACAGACCCTCAAGCCTATTTGCTGTTTGATGGTAAGGAGCATTAGTCACTGCCTGCCTCTGTGAAGGACAGCATTGCACACGGTATTTTCAAAGTCTAATAAGAAAAAGTGTTTCAGACTGTTTGTGATATGTTTTACCTCGTCATCATCATCATCATCATCATGTAGAAGACATTCATTATCGCATTTCTAAATTGAATTCATGTAATCCGGTATATTTTTAACTACATTATATTTTAATATAATATAATATTATACAATATTATAATTTCACGGTCACACACACACGGTACACACTGAAACACGTCACTAACATCGCCAGTGAATGCGTCACCGTGGTATAGTTGCCAGATACCGCCACCAGGCTAAACATTCTGAAAACCGTGACACTACTCTCTAGCGTCGACTGTACACGCACAGCCCGGCTTGAGGTGGAGGTAAATGTTCCTCCCCTCCGTTTCCCTCGAGAGCACTTGGTGCTCTCGTACGGGATTAAAACACTCCGGAAAACCAGCATTGGCAACGTGGCCTGCGCCCCACTGGTGCAATATGAGCACGGGCTCAAGCGACGGGCCGTCGCACCGACAAAGGCCCGTTCCCCCTTCTTAGGGGGTAAATCCAACAAGAAGAAGAAGCACCGCGCAGGCCACTTGCCGTGCGCCTCCACTCGCTGTGCCAGGAGCTAGGTGTGGATTTGAGTGACTGCGACAAACTGGTGGCGTTAAATATAGCTCCATGGGAAACACCGAACATACACATAAATTGTGACATGCTACCACGACCTAAACCCATGACGCCGGAGGCGGAGGTCCACCAGCACTTCCGTGCCCTGCTCGGTCATTGCAACATACACGGCAATGAGCAGGCAGACGCCTTAGCTAAATCGGCTGTCGAACTCGAGGGGACCTGGGAAGTCCGTCGTGACTTTCAGTCGAGTCTCTCTCTTACGAAAACATCAATACATCTTCTGTGGCAAAGTCAGTGGACCGACCTGGCTCTAAACACCGTCAAACCAACGCTAGGCCAGAGGAGCACTGCAAACTGT
>NC_066566.1:11335536-11440536 GCF_024679095.1 Eriocheir sinensis | reverse complement strand
TGTACTTAGTAAGCTAAGGCTATGTTTAGGAGGCGGTGCCGCGTGGTCAGCCCAGAGACGTGGTTATCACGAGGACACGAGTTCAAGTTTCACCGGAAGCAACTGACAGTTTCAGCGACATTGGTCAAGAAGAGCACCGGGCTATATCATAGACAAAGTACGAGTCAGAGTATTGTGGCAGTCACTTAAACAGAAGTACCCGTGCCCCCAACCGGCTGGGGTCATCCACCAGAGCCCTAAAGAGATCCTGCCGGCACAATGGGATACCAATAAAAAAAATGTGCTGAGACCTAAATTAGTATTTTATTGGTGCTTTTCAAATTGCGGATTTTTTTTTTCAAAAACGCGTGGAACGTTTTTTTTTACATGTTTATACTCTTGTTCTGAAAAAAAAAAAAAAAATCTCATCAAAATAATTTGATTCAGATATCTACGAGAGGAAGGAGTGGTATTGTACACCATTTAAATACACACAAACACACAATATAAAATCACACACACACACACACACACTCCCGTGGCGCAGCTGGTTAGAGCGCTGCGCTGCCAGGTTTTACAACCTGACAAGGCGGCGGTTCGAGCCCGCTCAGGCCGGATTCTTTCCGTTGACTAGGAGTGGTTACTGTCCCCCCTTGAGCAAGGGGGATGGGGTGTGTGGTGTGTGAGGTCCTGGCAGTACCCATAGATCGACGATAAAGAGCACTTGCTCATGTCGGGAGGGTACCTGCCGGCGATTACGAGTCCAACACGTGATCAGGCCGTGGTGGTGGTGAATTTTACACACACACACACACACACACACACACACACACACACACACACACACACAAACAAACATTGTATACATACGTCTCGTAATCTTGTCCCGTGACACTTCCTGTTATTTGCCTTCTGGAGAAGGGAAGTTCCCTCGTTTCCTTCATCATTCCTCTTTTACTCTTATTTACTCTGGGGATTATATATTAAAAGGAAAATCAACAGAGGGAGAGTAAAAGACAGGTGCCTATGGGGTTTCTCGCGCTTGGGAGGTTTATTTCACTTATATTTCTAAATTCCACCGAAATATCCTTTATGGTATCCTAAAAGTTGTGAGTTTCCTTAAATGTGTTAATATTGTTTGCAGAATTCATGACTCCTACCCATCTCAGTAGCATTTACACTGGTTTCATATCGCTTCCCTTGAAAAAACACAATTATACACAAAAATTGTTTGCTTTTTCTTACTTTCTCGCTACTGCTAACATTACAAACATATTTGTAAAAAAAAAAAAACGTTGTGCTTACATTATATACATGAATGGGACTTTCGTCATATTAATATCGTGTTACTCTTGATAAAAAAAAAAATATAGATATTTTTTTCGTGTTATGTGACTCACCTCAAAATACATTCCCTTTCTTTCCTTCTTTCCGTTTTTACTACTTCCTACTACATCATATTTACGACATTCTTATAACATCTTTTCTTTCCTCGTATATCTGTTTTACTTTTAACGGATGTTTTCTCTCTTTTATTACTTTCACGCTCCTTCTTTTCCCCATCTCTCTCCCAACTTTCCTTCTTTCCCTCCCACAGTTTCTCGTACCCTCCTTCCTTCTTTACCCAAAATGACACTTGTTTAGGATCATTTTATTATTCATGGCAAGAGGGGAGGCTGGAGGGGCATTGGATGCCTGTTTGTTTTTACATTTGCTATTCATAGGTAATGGCTGGGGCGCAGGAGTAGGGGAGAAGGAAAAAGGGTAGTAAAGGCAACATGAGGAAGAAGAAGAGGCCAAGGGGAGATATCATTAAAACTGAGACCAAGGGAATGATAAATAAATACTAAAATGACAAACCTTGAATGGGAAAAAAAAGTGAAGGAATATGAGGGTGACAGAGAAAAGAAGAGAACTACAGGAGATATTTAACAAAACGCCTAAAGTCCGTCCTTGCCCCACCACTCTACTGTTAGTATTCTTATTTTCTTTTATTCATCGTTTCTCTCGCATTCACCCATCCCTTCACCCCTTCTCCGTTCCTATTTCCTTGACGGTCAAGTGTTTCTTTTCAATAAGGGAGGAAACGTGTCCAAAGTGCACTTCTGTATTATGTATATGTAAAAGTCTGTGTGTGTGTGTGTGTGTGTGTGTGTTTGTATGTAATTCACCTCTTGGTCTGCTGCTGGTCTCTCTCGAGACAGCCAGCCGTTCCCCTACGGAGGAGCACAGAGGTCATAGTACCGATCTTTGGGTAGGACTGAGACCACTCACACACAACACACCGCGACAACGAGGTCACAACTCCTTGCCTTACGTCGCGTACCTACGCACTGCTAGGTGAACAGGGGCTACGCGTGAAAGAAGATAAACCCAACTTATCTTCACCCGGCCGGGGAATCGAACCCCGGTCCTTCTGGTTGTGAGGCAGACGCTCTATCTACTAAGCTGCCGAGCCGTGTGTGTGTGTGTGTGTGTGTGTGTGTGTGTGTGTGTGTATTTACCTAGTTGTATTTACCTAGTTGTGACATACGGGAAAAGAGCTACGCTCGCGCTGTCCCGTCTCCATATCCTCTCGTATCCAACTTTTCCTCAAAATCATGAATGTTTCTTGCACAAACCACCTCCTCCTCCAGTCCATTCCATAGCTCAATGCTCAATGTGTGTGTGTGTGTGTGTGTGTGTGTGTGTGTGTGTGTGTGTGTGTGTGTGTGTAATAATAATAATAATAATAATAATAATAATAATAATAATAAAAAATAAAAAAATAAAAATAATAATAATAATCGGTTTATTTCGGAGATTGCAGCCGTTAGGCTGAAAATGTACATATTAAGATAACAAAGTGTAACTGTATAAGAAAATTACAGTATGAAAGGGGTGTGGGGGTAGGTAATTTACATTAACGGAGGGAAAGTCAAGAGGAGTGGCCGAAAGATAGGCCAATTTCGGGAGGAGAGGTGTCCTGATACCCTCCTCCTGAAAGAGTTCAAGTCGTAGGCAGGAGGAAATACAGATGAAGGAAGATTGTTCCAGAGATTACCAGCGTAAGGGGCGAAAGAGTGAAATTACTGGTTAACTCGTGCGTAAGGGATTTGGACAATAAAGAGATGAGCTTGAGTAGAAATTCGTGTGCGGCGAGGCCGCGGGAGGGGGGGAGGGATGCAGTTAGCAAGTTCAGAAGAGCAGTCAGCGTGAAAATATCGATAGAAGATAGAAAGAGAGGCAACATGGCGGCGAAATTTAAGAGGTAGAAGGCTATCAGTAAGAGGAGGAAAGCTGATGAGATAAAGAGCCTTAGACTCCACTCTGTCCAACAGAGCTGTGTGAGTGGAGCCCCCCCCACACGTGAGATGCATACTCCATCCATACGAGGGTGGACAAGGCCCGTGTATATGGATAACAACTATGCGGGGGAGAAGAACTGGCGTAGACGATACAGATACAGAACGCCCAACCAATGGCAATTAATTGATAGCTCTGTCAAGTAACTTTAAATAGCAATTGGCAGTTGACATCAAAACAGGAGCACAATACTCGAAGCGGGACAAAATGAATGCATAAAAAGATTTGATTATAGTTGTGTCACAAGCAAATGTTTTGAAGCACTTACGAAGTAAGCCTCTCTACTGTGCAATAGTGGAGGACATGGAACGGTTGTGCTTCTGAAATGTCAGTTTAGAATCAAGAGTGACTCCCAACAAACGGATACTAGAAACGTCCATAATCTGTTCACCAAAAATATGCAAATAAGGATGAGGTGGATTCAAGGTACGGGATCTACTAATGGCAATGGAATGCGTTTTATGATCATTAAGCTTCATGCCCCAAAGTTGACAGCAAACGGTGATCATTGCCAAGTCCCTATTCAGGCATGATAGAATCGACACAAAACAAGGAGGATTTAAGAGAAGCCCACCATATGTGCGGTTGAGTTGTCCCTGCAAGAACCTCCTGTATATGAGAATAATGGATAAACAGCTTCAGCTGCATTATAGATTATCTGAGCATCAGCTTTAAGAGCAACATCATTATCTCATAGCAACTGGAATCGATTCTGTCTCCATAGGTGATAAGCAGCCTACTTATCATAATAGTCACGCTTACAGTCATCATTAAACCAGGCTTTATCTCTCATACGAGATTTGATTATCTTAGATGAAACTCTTCTGCGTAAAATATTTAATAGACAAGTATTAAAAGCAGAGACTGGGTCATTGGATCGAAAAATAGTATTCCACTGAATATCATCAATTTCAGAACAAACATTGTCCCAATTGACTCGAGATCTAAGATAGACCTGACGGGAAATGGTGATATCAGGCACAGAGAAGTCTAAACACATCTTACAATGAATGGCATTATGGTCAGAAGTACATATGGGAGCAAGGACATAGGCCACTACAACATCAGGAATGTCAGTTAAGGGGGTTGTAAATGGTCGGCCTAAAAAACAAAAATCATCTTTTATATTTTGGGCTTATAAAATTTTTTCTTTTGGTATGTGAATGAATATGATGAAAAAATAATACAGTGGTATGCAACATGCAATACAATGCAATGCAGCGTCCTGCAATGAGCTTCCGCGCGGCGCCACTGGCTTGCATTCCATGTTTTCATCCCGTTTTAATTTTATGATTTTTTTTCATGGTCTGTCATGATACTCTTCGGTTCTCTCACACCACTAATCAAGAAAATGAGAAATTTTAGCAGTCACTAATATATTTTTGTATTAACCGTGGAAAATCAATTTTTATCTATATATATATATATATATATATATATATATATATATATATATATATATATATATATATATATATATATATATATATATATTCATAAATCCAACAAAACACTCTATGTATCAGCCTCAGATGTCTTTTGAATTATATTTTATTGATTTTACACAGTAGAACACTGGTTTTTACTTTGAAATATGGTCAAATTCGAGTACATGCATTTGTGACCCCGTAAAAAAGACGTAACAATGGGTAAACAAAGCAGCCTGTGTACACATCCAATGAAAGTAAGTTAAGGAAACCATGTCTGCTTTTTTCTTCATATCCTGATGTATGTATCCTGTGGATTTCAAGTCCCTAGTTGGAATAGGTAAAATACAAAAAATATTTCAACTTCATCGCTTGATATCTCAAAACCATGATTTTGCACTTTAAAAAAAACGTCCTCCGTTACTTTTTTTGTTATACATATATTTCCTACTGCAGCTTATGAAAATATGTGTCAGGAGTAGGGTTTGAAGTTGATGTTGATTTTTGAAAAATATTTATGTAAAAAGTTTTATTATTACATCGAACTCATAATTTTTTTTTTACTATTGTATAAAACATACCGATAGCAAGCCTTAACCTCCCATCCTTCCTGAATAAAATGCTTTTTGAATGAAAGACATCGGCCCGTAAATACGGGAGGAGATACGCTTAGAACATAAGGACTTTAACATGGGATTTGAGATTTTACAACCCCTCCTCAAAATCAAATCTAGACGGTTCCCAGAACTGTGTACAAGTCCATGAATCAGCTGCTCACAACCAGACAAATTAGATAAATCCAGAGCAGCAAGACCATTACTATTGGTTGGAGATACAGAACCCAGCCATTCTTGATGTCCATTCAAGTTTCCAACAAATATAAAAGATGCTATGACATCACATCACTGTATTGAAGCCATATCATTTAAAAGGCAATCATACAAGTCATTATTAGCATCTCGATTCATTTATAGGCTGAAAATATAATAATTATTGTATTTGCTAGAGACTTTGACAAGCTGCATCTCATGGCAGTGACATACAAATTTAGTGAAGTGTTGTGCACAGTAACCAGATCTAATATACAAGCCCACGCCACGAGCACGAGGAAAGGAATCCCGTCTAATTAGAAAAGGTTTATCAAAATTAGGAATAAGAATCTCTAAAATATCTCTAATGTTAGAAACAAGAGTTTCTGCAAAGAAAACAATGTCATGGTTGACAGCAGCCATTGTAAGATCCTTCAAATTCTTATGAAGTCCACGAATGTTGGAGTAAAGGACGCGGCAACTTTTAGCAGGTTGTCGACGTGTGGCAGGATTACTTTCAATATCACCGTCAAACAGAAAAATAAAAAGTAAAACTGATAGAAAAATCCCGTCAACAAAACCAGTCAATCAATCAATCAATCAGTGGGGGCATACGCCGGGGGGCGCGTCGCCTCGCCCACTCTACGACGCCAAACCCGGGGGTTCCTCCGGGCGAGTCTCCATGCAGGCCCCCTTCCCAACCCGAGTACCTCCCGGCAAGATCTATCGACTTGTTCAAGCTACGAACTCCGTGGGCGTCCACTTGGCCTCCTCCACTCAAGATTGTTTCTTACAGAGACAACCCGATGAGCAGGATCAGCTTTAGGGTAACGTGCCACGAGCCCCTATAGCCGGAGTTGGCGTTGACGGACTATGCAGGATAAATGGCAGATGGAGTTCAATGTAGGGAAGTGCAGTATTCTGAGTGTAGGTAGGAACAACCCCTCACATAACTATTGCTTAAATGACACTCTCATAAGCAGGTCTGGGTGCGAGAGGGATTTAGGGGTCTTGATGAGCTCTGATCTCCGTCCAAAGGCACAATGCATTCAAGCTAGAAATCGAGCAAACAGGGTACTGGGATTTATTTCAAGGAGCGTAAGCAACAGAAGCCCCGAAGTCTTCCTCAAACTATATTTAGCATTAGTTAGACCTCATCTTGACTATGCGGTTCAGTTATTGTCACTTTACTATAGAATGGATATCAAAATGTTAGAATCGGTGCAGAAGAGGATGACTAAGATGATTCAGGGGTTAAGAAACTTGCCATACGAGGAAAGACTCAAACAGTTAAATTTGCATTTTCTATAAAGGCGAAGGGTGCGTGGAGACATGATCGAGGTTTATAAATGGATGAAGCCTTAAATAAGGTGGATATTCATTAGGTTATGTTGGTAAGAGATCCGGGTAGGACACGTAGTAATGGGTTTAAACTGGATAAATTCAGATTCAACAGGAACAAAGGGAAAAATTGGTTCACTAACAAAGTGGTGGATGAGTGGAATAGGCTTAGCAGTCATGTGGTGAGTGCCAATACAATTGTCACATTCAAAAATAGATTATATAAATTCATGGACAGCGATATTAGGTGGGGTTAGATTCACGGGAGCTTCGGTTCAAAGGAGCTGCCTTGTACAGGTCAACCGGCCTCTTGCAGACTCCTACGTTCTTATGTGCTTATGTTCGCTCTCTCTCTCTCTCTCTCTCTCTCTCTCTCTCTCTCTCTCTCTCTCCTACCGCTTCTTCCCTCGGTAAACACTTCCTGCACCCTCATATCTCTACTCCCTCCGTAAAACACACATAATCTCTCCTTGTTATTGATAATTAACACTCAGTGCCACCCTGCCTCGACTCATTACAACTTGCCCAAGCTGTTCCTCTTCCTCTTTCCTCCTTTCCTTTCACTCCCTTCCCTTCCCTTAATTCCCTTCCCTTCCTTTTCGTTGCCACTTTTTTTTCGATTCCCCTCTCCTGACTCAAATTCGCATATTCATTCCCCTCACCTCGAAAACGTTTATAATTACTAATCTCCGTCACCTCCATCATCAAGATTATCACCACCTCCCTTTCCTCTACCCCAAGCTATCTTTATCTTTCTTCCTTCCTGTAGCCTAAAGAACTCACATTTTGCTGCAGCCTTTCTTAACGTCTTTTCTCATGATTGACTCACATAGATTTATTATGATAAAGACTTAGCGTTTAAATTCCGTATTTCTTAAAGTATCGGCACCTCAGTACGCGTTTTTTTTTTTTTTTTTTTTTTTTTTACGTCGCGGCCTATTACGCCGGTAGACTTCTTTCCGATGGGGCCTGATGGTCGGCCCAAGGCTTCTTCCCGGTGGGGCCTGATGGTCGGCCAGCATCAACAGGATCATCGCTCAGGAGGCAGAGGGCGAGATAGACCAAACAGAAATAAGAGAAACTAAAAGAAAAATCTCAGAAGAAAGGCAATAGGCCCAAAAAGACGAGCTGGACCGTGTTACACACCACCTGTCCACAGAAATGGGTAGAAAAATACACACAGCACAGGAGGCAGGCGCCTCTAACTGGCTAACGTCATTACCAATCAGAGCAAAGGGCTTCCGCCTCAACAAACAAGAATTTGTCGACGCCGTTGCTCTGAGATATGGCTGGCCGATTGAGGGACTGCCTGATCTCTGTGCATGTGGATCACCAAATGATGTCACCCACACCATGACATGTAAAAAAGGAGGCTTCGTCTGTATTCGACACGATGAAGTGAGGGATCTGACAGCCAGCATGCTCGGGGAGGTATGCCAATACGTCACTACCGAGGCGGCACTGCTCCCCTGGACGGCGAACACCTTCGGTACAGGACAGCCAATACCTCACAGGAGGCACGGGTTGATGTAAGTGCCCGCGGATTCTGGGTGCGCGGACAGCGGGCGTTCATGGACATCTGCATATTCGACCCGATGGCTGCCTGTCACCGTGAGCTGCCCCTGCAAGCCGCCCACCACAGGAACGAGCAGGAGAAGACGAGGGCATACGGTGAAAGAATCCAACATGTGGATCAGGGCAGCTTCATCCCCCTCGTCTTCACCACATCCGGCGGGATGGGTCCCAGGGCCCAATGCTTCTACGCACACCTCGCGGAACTAATCTCAGAAAAGAAGCATCAGCCAAGGAGTCACGTTGTCGCCTGGATGAGGTGCCACCTCTCGTTCTCCCTGCTCAGGTCGGCCATCCTATGTCTCAGGGGCACCAGACACTCTGGCCCAAAAGCCACCAACATCTCCAGTATGGACTATGAAGCCACAGTGGTAGAGAGTGACATTAGGGTGGGTCGGGAGTGACTTGAGTAGGGAAGGAAAGGGGGATCTAGGCGTAATAGATGATAGGTGATTTAGTGTCAGGTAGTATTAGTGATAAAGTTGGATGCCACAGTCATTAGCGAACAGAGTTGGGGCTAATGACCTCCAAGCTATGGAGCCCTCCATGATTATGTGTCGGGAAAATAAACATGGGTGGAGGTATCATTTAAGTAGTAGGTAGTAGTAGTAGTAGTAGTAGTAGTAATAGCAGTAGTAATAGTAGTAGTAGTAGTAGTAGTAGTGGTAGCAGTAGCAGTAGTAGTAGTACTGTAGTTGTTGTTGTTGTATTACTCGTAATAGTAGCAATAGTAGTAGTTCAATCACGCTTGTTCTTGTGCTATCCAAGATAGAGAGGCAGCTCACAAAAGGAACCAGTCTTCGCATTCCTACTAATCACTATCTATACATTTCTGTCCGTAATCGTGCCAAATCTATTCTCAGATTAAATAAAACTTGTTTATTAATAGAAAGTGCCGCAAGCTTATTTTCTCCAATTTTTCCAGAGACTTCTGGCACCTAACGAAAAATATATCCTCCAATTTCATTTTTTCATATTTCCCTCCTCTCCTTAACACAAAGGCAACACCGCCGTCTCATCTGTCGCAAAGGTTTACCTTTTCGCTCAAACTTACTGAAAAACTCCACTCTGGACTATTCTAGGCATATTCCTCCTACTCATCCCCGCTCTGACTCCATTATGCCTGTTATTACGCCCTCTATGGTCTTAATCCTCAGAAGGCTTATGAGCTTGATGGAGTGCCTTCTATTGTCATTAATAACTGTGCTTCCGTGCTGAAACCCTGCCTGGTCAAATACTTTTGTCTTTGCCTCTAAAAATCTACCTTTCCTTCCTGCTGGATATACGCCTACATTCAACAAACAACCGTTCTATAGCTTTACTTTCCTGTCTTTCTAAAGCTTTAGAATCAATCTTTAACCGAAAGATTCATAAGCATCTATCAACTTTTGACCTTGTATCTGACCGCCAGTATGGGCTCTGCAAGAGGCGTTCTACTGGTGATCTTATTGCTTTTTTAACTGACTCCTGGTCATCCCGTTTCGGTAAAACTTTACCGTTGCCCTAGACATTTCGAAAGCATTCGACAAGGTCTTTCAAAAGTCTTTGCTTTCTAAACTAACCTCCTACGGGCCCTTCTATCCTATTGTGGAAGACGGTCTTCCCCTAAACCTATCAACAGTGGTGTCCCGCAGTGCTCTGTGCCATCTCCCACTCTCTTTCTAGTATTTATCAATGATCTTCTTTCCAAAACAAACTGCCCTATCCACTCGTACGCTGATAACTCTACTCTGCATTATTCAACTTCTTTCAACAGAAGACCCTCTCAACAGGAGTTACAAGACTCCAGACTGGAGGCTGCAGAACGCATAACCTCAGACCTTGCTACCATTTCTGACTGGGGTAGGAGAAATTTGGTGTCCTTCAACGCCTCTAAAACTCAATTTCTCCACTTATCAACTCGACACAAATTTCCCCTATTCTTCGACAGCTCAGCTGTCACCTTCTCTTCTACACTATACATCTTCGGTCTATCCTTAGCTCAAAATCTGAACTGGAAACTTCACATATCTTCTCTCACTAAATCAGCTTCCTCGAAGTTAGGAGTTATGAATGGTCTACGCCAGTTCTTTTCCCCCGCACAGATGCTGTCGATATACAAGGGCCTTGTCCGCCCTCGTATGGAGTATGTATTTCACGTGTGGGGAGTCTCCTCACACACAGTACTCTTGGACAGAGTAGAAGTCAAAGGCTCTTCGTCTCATCAACTCGTCCCCTTTAATTGACAGACTCTTGCCTCTTAAATTCCATTGAAGTGTTGTATCTTATAATCTTCTACCGATATTTTCATGCTGACTGCTGTTCTGAACTTGCTAACTGCATGCCTCCCTCTTTCCCGTGGCCCTGTTGCACTCGACTTTCTACATTTGCTCACCCCTATTCTGTCCAAATCCCTTATGCAAGAGATAACCAGCACCTCCATTCCTTTTCCCTTCCACCGGTAAACTCTGTAACAGCCTTCCTTTGTCCGTATTTCCTCCTGCCTATGACTTGACCTCTTACAGGAGAGGAGTGTCAAGACACCTCTTCTCCTGAAATTGACCTCTCTTTTGATATCTTATTATGTTTGTCTTTATGCCTTGCGGGCTTTTTTGATGACTTTTTGTGCCCTTGAGCTGTCTCGCTTGCTGAAAAAATGAGTCTTGTAGTTGTAGTAGTAGTAGTAGTAGTAGAAGTAGTAGTAGTAGTAGTAATAGTAGTACTGCGGAGGCAATAGGCGAGTGATCAACGAATGAGTATGGTGAGCCCTTTTAGTCATCTCTGAGTGGTGAAAAATTACGTACATGCTATTACTACAACTACTCGTAGTATTATTATCATTCGTAGTAGTAGTAGTAGTAGTAGTAGTAGTAGTAGTAGTAGTAGTAGTAGTAGTAGTAGAAGTAGTAGTAGTAGTAGTAGGGACACGATCAATCAACTCAAGGAAAAACATCCTCCACCAAGTGACCTGAAGGGACTGAGACTGGCAGGATGTCACCAACCACCGAATTCTGTTATATACGAAAGGATAATAGGAGAGATGGTGTGGAAGAAGGCCCTCCAGAATCACGGCAGCGCGGGGCCCTCAGGACTTGATGCACGGGGATGGTGAAGCTTGCTGAGCAGCACCAACTTTGGCAATGCAGCTGGTGACTTGCGCAACACCATTGCAGCACTGGTAAGAAGACTCGCCTCCTCCAGCTGCCACTATGTGGACGCCCTGACTGCATGCCTCCTCATTCCCCTGGACAAGAGGCCTGGATGCAGGCCTATAGGAGTCGGAGAAGTCCTGCGGCGCATCATAGGCAAATGCATCATGGCTGTCGTCAAAGAAGATGTGAGAATGGCAGCAGGGAACCTCCAAGTTAGTGCGGGGCAGCAGGTAGGAGGAGAAGCAGCAGTCCATGCCATGCGTTAGATATTTGACTACGTGGAGTGCGAAACAGTGCTTCTTGTTGACGCCAAAAATGCCTTCAACACGATAAATAGGAAGACTATGATACACAATATTAAAACCAAGTGCCCTAGCTTAGCTATGTATGTCGAAAATACCTATACATACCCGACCGACTTATACATAAATAGCCACAGTGGAAAAGTGAAAGTGTTAAAATCATCTGAGGGAACAACACAAGGTGACCCAATAGCCATGGCTATGTCCGCCCTGGGCCTATCAGTCCTCCAAAATGAAATCGCGTTCGCAGAAACACGGGTGAAACAGGTGGCTTATGCGGATGACCTCTCAGATGCTGGTAAAATCTCAGACTTAAAAGGGTGGTGGGACACTGTGAACACCGCCGGCCCTGAGATAGGATACATCCCTAACGCCACCAAGTCTGTCCTTATTGTCAAACCTGAACATTATGACCATACCGCAGAAACTTTTAGAGGAAGTGGCGTCATTGTGACAAAGGACGGACAACGACACTTAGGTGCAGTGATCGGGACAGAGGTATATAAGAAGGAGTACGTAGGAGACAAAGTAGCTGAATGGGTGAAGGAAACAGAAGCTTTGTCTGCCATTGCCAAGACTGAGCCACACGCTGCCTATTCAGCGTACACCCACGGCATCCAACATCGGTGAACGTTCCTGATGCGCACCATCCCCGGCATCAGTCCACTCCAACGACCACTGGAAAATGCCGTCAAAAATGTATTCTTGCCGGCGCTAGTGAAATCTCATGCTTTGGGGGAGGAGGAGAGGGATATGCTAGCACTTCCCCCAAGACTAGGTGGGATGGGGATCGCCAACCCTGAGAAGCTGGCTGATAAGGAGAACCAAAACTCCATCAGCCTTACCAGGTCACTCATCAATAGGATCATCGCTCAGGAGGCAGAGGGCGAGATAGACCAAACAGAAATAAGAGAAACTAAAAGAAAAATCTCAGAAGAAAGGCAGCAGGCCCAAAAAGACGAGCTGGACCGTCTTACACACCACTTGTCCACAGAAATGGGTAGAAAAATACACACAGCACAGGAGGCAGGCGCCTCTAACTGGCTAACGTCATTACCAATCAGAGCAAAGGGCTTCAGCCTCAACAAACAATAATTTGTCGACGCCGTTGCTCTGAGATATGGCTGGCCGATTGAGGGACTGCCTGATCTCTGTGCATGTGGATCACCAAATGATGTCACCCACACCATGACATGTAAAAAGGGAGGCTTCGTCTGTATTCGACACGAAGAAGTGAGGGATCTGACAGCCAGCATGCTCGGGGAGGTATGCCAAGACGTCACTACCAAGCCAGCACTGCTTCCCCTGGACGGCGAACACCTTCGGTACAGGACGGCCAATACCTCGCAGGAGGCACGGGTTGATGTAAGTGCCCGCGGATTCTGGGTGCGCGGACAGCGAGCGTTCATGGACATCCGTATATTCGACCCGATGGCTGCCTGTCACCGTGAGCTGCCCCTGGAAGCCGCCCACCACAGGAACGAGCAGGAGAAGACAAGGGCATACGGTGAAAGAATCCAACATGTGGATCAGGGCAGCTTCACCCCCCTCGTCTTCACCACATCCGGCGGGATGGGTCCCAGGGCCCAATGCTTCTACGCACACCTCGCGGAACTAATCTCAGAAAAGAAGCATCAGCCAAGGAGCCACGTTGTCGCCTGGATGAGGTGTCGCCTCTCGTTCTCCCTGCTCAGGTCGGCCATCCTATGTCTCAGGGGCACCAGACACTCTGGCCCAAAAGCCACCAACATCTCCAACATGGACTATGAAGCCACAGTGGTGGAGAGTGACATTAGGGTGGGTCGGGAGTGACTTGAGAAGGGAAGGAAAGGGGGATCTAGACGTAACAGATGATAGGTGATTTAGTGCTAGGTAGTATTGGTGATATGGTTGGATGTCACAGTCATTAGCGAACAGAGTTGGGGCTAATGACCTCCAAGCTATGGAGCCCTCCATGATTATGTGTCGGGAAAATAAACATGGGTGGAGGTATCATTCATATTGTGTAGTAGTAGTAGGCTATGTACCCCCTGGGCCTATCAATCCTTCAAAACGAAATCGCGTATGCAAAAACACGGGTGAAACAGGTGGCTCATGCCGATGACCTCTCAGGTGCTGGTAAAATCTCAGACTTAAAAAGGTGGTGGGACCTTGTGAACGCCCGGCCCTGAGATAGGATACGTCCCTAAAACCACCGAGTCTGTCCTTATTGTCAAACCTGAACATTATGACTGTGCCGCAGAGAGAGAGAGAGAGAGAGAGAGAGAGAGAGAGAGAGAGAGAGAGAGAATGTATTTACATATACTACCATAGTGGCAGTATCAAGAAAAACAATAGGGAAAACAGTAGGAAAATAAACGAGATATGAATTAAAAAAAAATAGCAAAGGTAACAACGACAACAAAAAACTGCAGCACCACCATCACCACAACGGCAACAAAACCACCAACACCAATACCACAAGCCTCACCACCACAACCACCACTAACAACAGGAGCAACAGCCACAAGAACACCAAAAACATAAACAGCAAATAAATACCATTAGCAACAATATTAAAAATACAATCAAAAGAACAGCAAAAACAATAACAAAAACGAGGACAATTACATCAACAACAAACACAACAACAATCATAACACCACCAAAAACAACAGCAACATAAACAACTATTTCAGTGAAACACACACACACACACACACACACACACACACACACACACCGCACTACAAAGCTTCACGGCCAAACAGGCGGCGGTTCGAGCCCCGCTCAGGTCGGATTCTTTCCGTTGACTAGGAGTGGTTACTGTCCCCCCTTGAGCAAGGGGGATGGGGTGTGTGGTGTGTGAGGTCCTGGCAGTACCCAGAGATCGACGATAATGAGCATGAGCTTGCTCGTGTCGGGAGGGTACCTGCTGGCGAAAGCGAGTCCAACTCGTGATCAGGCCGTGGTGAATTACACACACACACACACACACACACCCACGAACCAGATACACCGACTTGTTTGTGTAATTTTTATTCATAGAACTTGGGCTTCCCTTGTTCTTTTGAGGGCGAAGGAGACAGACAGACCGACCAGACAAAGAATGGCAAAGCAGACAGGTAAAGCGATATTTATATATGCACACACACACACACACACACACACACACACACACACACACATCGCATACACACACACACACACACACACACACACACACACACACACGAGCATAATGTTTCGAGAGCTTAGTTGATAAAGCTCTGCCCTGTCCGGCTCCGGCCTGGCCAGCCGAGATTCCAGCCCCGCTTAGACCGAGATTTTTCCGCTGCCAAGGTTACTGTGCCCCCTTGGGCAAGGTGGATGTGGAGTGTGATGTGTGAGGGTCCTAGCAGTACCCAGAGATCGACTATAATGAGATTGCTCTAATCGGGAGGGTACTTGCTGGCGATGACGAGAACAGCTCGTGATCAGTTCGTAGTGGTGAATTATACACTCTCTCACACACACACACACACACACACACACACACACACACACACACAAAGACATAAGCAGAAGCATCGAAAACAATACTGAAACATAAAAACAAACAGGAAGATGTATGGGTATGACAATAAATGGAGCAGTAAATTTATTGACACATGAAAAATAAATAATGTGCAACATAATTATAATCGGCCTGAGGGAGCGTCACTACTAGATATGATTACAAACAAACTACAGTAGATAGACAATAAACATCAGGCAGACGAACAAGAAGAGAGAGAGAGAGAGAGAGAGAGAGAGAGAGAGAGAGAGAGACAGACAGACAGACAGACAGACAGACAGACAGACAGACAGACAGACAGACAGACAGACAGACAGACAGACAGACAGACAGACAGACAGACAGACAGACAGACAGACAGACAGAGAGAGAGAGAGAGAGAGAGAGAGAGAGAGAGAGAGAGAGAGAGAGAGAGAGAGAGAGAGAGAGAGAGAATCTTTGCGGTTCATCTTTCAATATATTTATTGTCCACCTACTCTATGATGGACCCCAGTGTGTCCATAGACAATATCACACGTCAGGCCAAGTCCCGTCAGGGTATGTTTTGGCGTTAAGAAAATGAGAGAGAGGAAGGAGAGAAGGAAGGCCAAGTGGAGAAAGAGGAGCAAGAGGCGGAGTAAGATTAGGAGACGGAAAAGCGGGAGGAGATAAAAGAGGAAAACAATGACACGAAAAGAGTGAAAAAGGGTTAAAAATGACGAGGGAAGGTTATGTATAATAATTACAATCTTATTTCTTATTACTGATTGTAGGTGGTTTGCTTTACTGTGTTATGTTTGTGGACTGTGTGTGTGTGTGTGTGTGTGTGTGTGTGTTCTGTCGCAGAAGTATTTATGCAATACTAAAAAAAATCTCACCTTTTTCGTCCGTCACCCAGCTTGTCGGCAACTGATGAACTAATTAATCAAAAGGTGCAGCGTTTCAAGAGTGTAGGCGACAATGATGGTCTTAGTGATGGTGGTAGTGATGACGGTGTGAAGGCGAATGTTTAAATGCTGAGTGTCATCAAAGCAATTATATCGACAAACTCTCCCTTCGCTGAAATCTCCATCTTGGGAGATTTCAATGTTCACCACCTGTTTTGGCTTTCATCCTCCTTCACTGACCAGCCTACAACTTTGCTCTCCTCAATGACCTAGAACAGTTGGTTCAGCACCCTACACGTATTCCCGACCGTCTTGGAGACCGGCCCAACATACTAGACCTCTTCCTTACATCCTTACATCGTGACTTCGAACTCCCGCTAACCATGATCTTTACATTTCTGCCCGGAATCGTGCCAAATCTATTCTCCGAATTACCAAAAACTCCTTCATTGATAGAAAATGCCAAAACCTTGCTTTTTCTAATTCTTCCCGTGACTTCTGGCATCTAGCCAAAAACATCTCCTCCATAAGAACATAAGAACGCAGGAGTCTGCAAGAGGCCGGTAGGCCTGTACGAGGCAGCTCCTTTGACCCTAAGCTCCCGTGTATCTAACCCCACCTAATATCGCTGTCCATGAATTTATCTAGTCTATTTTTGAATGTGACAATTGTATTGGCACTCACCACATGACTGCTAAGCCTATTCCACTCATCCACCACCCTGTTAGTAAACCAATTTTTGCCTATGTCCCTGTTGAATCTGAATTTATCCAGTTTAAACCCGTTACTTTGTGTCCTACCCGGTTCTCTTACCAACAAAACCTTATGAATGTCCCCCTTATTAAAGCCCTTCATCCATTTATAAACCTCGATCATGTCTCCACGCACCCTTCGCCTTTCTAGAGAATGCAAGTTTAACTGTTTGAGTCTTTCCTCGTATGGCAAGTTTCTCAACTCCTGAATCATCTTAGTCATCCTCCTCTGCACCGATTCTAACATTTTGATATCCATTCTATAGTAGGGTGACCAGAACTGAACCGCATAGTCAAGATGAGGTCTAACTAATGCTAAATATAGTTTGAGGAAGACTTCGGGGCTTCTGTTGCTTACGCTCCTTGAAATAAATCCCAGTACCCTATTAGCTCGATTTCTAGCTTGAATGCATTGTGCCCTTGGACGGAGATCAGAGCTCACTAAGACCCTAAATCCCTCTCCTTTTAGACCTACTTATGAGAGTGTCATTTAAGCAATAGTTATGTGAGGGGTTGTTCCTACCTACACTCAGAATACTGCACTTCCCTACATTGAACTCCATCTGCCATTTATCCAGTCATATAATCTGTTGAGTTCACCTTGGAGAATACTAGCGTCCTGATCCGACTCAATTACTCTACCGATCTTGGTATCATCTGCAAATTTACTAACATCACTACTAATTCCTGTGTCTAAGTCATTGATATAAATAATAAACAAAAGTGGACCTAATACCGAACCTTGTGGGACCCCACTCGTAACACATCCCCAGTCAGATCTTTTACCATTGATTTGCACTCTTTGCTTCCTATTGCTAAGCCACGCCTTGACCCAGTTCAAAACTTTACCCTCTACTCCGTGAGCCTGTAATTTAAGCAACAGTCGTTGGTGAGGAACTTTGTCAAACGCTTTACTAAAATCAAGATAGATTACATCATAATTTTCATCTCTGTCAACCGCCTCAAATACTTTATTGTAGAAGGACAAGAGATTGGTGAGGCATGACCTACCTTTTGTGAACCCATGCTGCGAGTCGTGAATTAAGCTATGTTTCTCTAAATGCTCCCGAATGTTCCTGGCTATTATGGACTCCAGCATCTTCCCTATAACCGATGTTAAGCTAATTGGGCGATAGTTTGAAGCAACTGACCTGTCCCCCTTTTTAAAAATCGGCGTCACATTAGCTACTTTCCATAGGCTCGGCACATAGCCAGTATTTACCGTCCATTCATCCATTCTTACGCCGATGACTCTACTCTGCATTATTAAACTTCTTTTAATAGAAGACCAACCCAACAGGAACTAAATGATTCCAGGCTGGAGGCGGAAGAACGCTTAGCCTCAGACCTTACTATTATTTACGACTGGGGCAAGAAGAACCTGGTGTCCTTCAACGCCTCAAGAACACAGTTTATCCACCTATCCACTAGACACAATCTTCCAAACAACTATCCCCTATTCTTTGACAACACTCACCTATCACCTTCTTCAACACTAAACATCATCGGTCTATCCTTAACTCAAAATCTAAACTGGAAACTTCATACCTCTTCTCTTACTAAATCAGCTTCCTCGAAGCTGGGCGTTCTGTACCGTCTCCGCCAGTTCTTCTCCCCCGCACAGCTGTTATTCATTTACAGGGGCCTTGTCCCCCCTCGTATGGAGTAGGCATCTCACGCGTGGGGGGACTCCACTCACACAGCTCTCTTGGACAGAGTGGAGTCTAAGGCTCTTCGTCTCATCAGCTCTCCTCCTCTTACTGATAGTCTTTTACCTCTTAAATTTCGCCGCCATGTTGCCTCTCTTTCTATCTTCTATCGATAGTTTCATGCTGACTGCTCTTCTGAACTTGCTAACTGCATGCCTCCCCCTTCCAGCGGCCTCGCCACACACGACTTTCCCTTTACTGTCCAAATCCCTTACGCAAGAGTTAACCAACATCTTTACTCTTTCATCCCTCACGCTGGTAAACTCTTGAACAATCTTCCTTTATCTGTGTTTCCTCCTGCCTACGACTTGAACTCTTTCAAGAACAGGGTATCGGGACACCTCTCCTCCCGAAATTGACCTATCTTTCGGCCACTCCTTTAACTTTTTCTTAGGAGCAGTGACTAGCGGGCTTTTTTTTCATATTTGTTTCCTTTTTCTATGCCCTTGAACTGACTCCTTTGCTGTAAAAAAAAAAGAAATTAAATGTAAAATAATATGCTCAAACATATAAGTTTTTACGTAATATTAATAATAGTAGGAGTAGTAGTAGTTGTAGTAGTAGTAGTAGAATTGGTAGAAGTAGTAGTAGCAAAAGTAGTGTTAGTAGAAGTACAAGAACAAGAACAGCAAAAGAAGAAAAAAAAAATTATTATTATTAGTAGTAGTAATTGATTGTAGTAGTAATATAACTAGTAGTATTAGTACTGGTAGCAGAAGTAGTAGTAGTAGTAGTAGCTGTAGTAGTATCAGTAGGAGGAGGAGGAGGAGTGTATGTAGCTTTTGTTGTTGTTGTTGATGTTGTTGTTGCTGTTGTTGTTATGTAAATAGTAAGACTGGTAGCAGCATCACAATAAATAGCTTGTGCGACGGCGGGCGAGGACAGATAGCGATGGTGGGTGGCAGGCAGACAGACGGTGGCGGGTAGCGCGGGGAGTGTTGAAAGAGGAGATAGTATGGTGGTGCATGCAGGTGTAGAGGAAAGGGTGTGCTGGTGGGTGGTGAACTGGGGCTGAGGGGGACAGAGAAGCTGGATTTATTGTGGTCGTAAATTGCGTCGTGGCTGAGACGACAATACGGGATCGCAGGCCACGAGCAGCCAATACCAGCGAGAAATTGGCAGATGAAAGCGTGAGCTATTTCGTGAGGTCAGGGTGAAGCCAGAGGCTGTTGCTGAAGTTATAAGAGGTTGGGAGCAAATGTTAGTTTATTTGTGTGAATTTCAAGTTTCATGTATTACATATATGAATTAGGCTGTAATGGACTGGGTTGTTTGGTGATACGATAGGTTTGGTGATACGATACGTAATAATGTAGGTGAGAATAATGGGGTATATCGTAAATATTATGGACTAGTTACATGTAACTTTTGTACGAAAGACTCATTGAATTTTAGATTAATCAAAGTTAAGAATTGGGGTGGCGAGGGCTAAAGGTTATGTGAGGTTGTAAAAGTGAATGAGAGACATTGCTTGGACATTGTCTGATAAGGTGTGGTTGTGATGAGATCAAACTGCTGGGGATGAGGCTGTTGGAATGGGGTTTTGTGTGTATGTGTGTGTGTGTGTGTGCGTATGTGTGTGTGTGTGTGTGTGTGTGTGTGTGTGTGTGTGTGTGTGTGTGTGTGTGTGTGTGTGTGTGTGTGTGTGTGTGTGTGTGTATGTGTGTGTGTGTGTGTGTGTGTGTGTGTGTGTGTGTGTGTGTGTGTGTGTGTGTGTGTGTGTGTGTGTGTGTGTGTGTGTGTGTGTGTGTGTGTGTGTGTGTGTGTGTGTGTGTGTGTGTGTAATTGTGTGTGGTGTGTGCTGAAAGAGATGTGGATTATTGTGAGGAGGGCCAACAACAATAAGCTGTGAAGGGGAAGAGAAAAGGTGAGAGTGAAAAGCTGAGTGTAATATACAATGGTAAGTTGTATTTATCTATTATGATTAGATATGTAAAGAATTACCCGATTTAGTTTCTAGAGTCTGGATTTTATGTTTGTGTTATTCATTTCGAGAAACACAATGTTGAGGCAAGAAGAGAAAATCGCAAATATAAATCGTTGAAAAAAATAGCCATTCCGAGAACTTAAGTTATTTCTTTTTTTTTATCTTAAGTGTAAGAAAATAAATTAATTAAAAGTTTTTAGTTTCACCATAAAAAGAATCCTACTTGACATTTGACGTCCTCGATTTATATTCTCTCCCCTGTTTCCTTCCATCTGTCTTTTCTCTTCACGCTTCCTATTCCCTTTCACCCCTCAGAGCCCCGGCTTCTACACCCCTCCCTTCATTTCCTCCTTTCCCTCCAGCACATCGTTTCCCTCCAACCTCCTCAAACTCCCTTCCCTAATCAATCTCCTCTCTACTACAATCCATCTCTCCTTTAAAGTTTGGTCCCTCCCTTACTCGCTCTGCCTTCCTCACTAATTCTCTCTCTCCCCTTTCTTTCCCTCGCTCATTCAATTATTTGTTCACACTTATTCCTACACTGTCCTTTTACTCCTTTCATTCCTTCTGCGAACCCTTACTTATTCCTCTCTCTTCATTCCAAATCGTACCACACCCATTGGACTCTTCCTTATCAACCTGTCTGTCGCCTTGACGCTCCCTGACTAAGACGTGATGATGGACACCCTGCTTCCCTCTCTACCTCTCTGCCTCTGTCTCTACCATTACCTCTGCCTATGTATCTGCCTCCCTAAGATACCCCTAAAGAGTTCATAAGGCTACTATTGACGATAACCATACACTATAACCCCACACTACAATAAGGTATTCTGTGTATGTGTGTATGTTTGTGTGTACAAATGTGTGTGTGTGTGTGTGTGTGTGTGTGTGTGTGTGTGTGTGTGTGTGTGTGTGTGTGTGGGAGTGGAGGTGGTTTGGTGAGTGGGGCATTGAGGAAAAGACTTCTCTCTGAGGGGTAGAAGTGGATGAACAAGGGAGGAGGACGAGATGGAAGATGGAAAGGAGGAGAGAAAGGAGAGGGAGTAGGAGGAAAAGGAATAGAAGGGGGAGAAGGAGGTGGAGGAAGAGGAAGAAAAAAGGAAAAAGAAAAAGAAAAGAAAAAGAAGAAGAAGAAGAAGAAGAAGAAGAAGAAGACGAAGAAGAAGAAGAATGTAATAAAAAAAGATGAAGAGGAGGAGGGGGACGAGGAGGCTGAGGACGAGGACGAGGATGAGGAAGAGGAGAGTGCCCAGTTGAGCACCTATCAGGAGCCATAGGTGAGAATAGAGGAATGCGACTAGTAACGGGGTGTACTTTGGCAATGAAAGTAATGCTGCTGCTGATGCTGCTGATGATGATGATGATGACGATGATGGTGATGATGATGATGATGATGATGATGAAATATGACGATGATGATGGAGATGAAGTTTTTATTCCTTGCTCTCTACTTATCTTTTGATTTTTGTTTGCCCCTATCATACTTAGGTGTAAAGACCTTATTGTTCTCCCCGTTGTGTTTGTCATTATTGCTGCTGCTAGTGTTGATTCTAATGATGTTGAAGGTATTACTGCTGCAGCTGTTGATGCTGTCGCTGCTGCTGATGATGATATATATTATTTTGTATTTGTTGTGGCAACTGCTAGTATTGTACCTACTATTCTACACATCTGAACAATAAAAAAGAGAAGGATAGAGACAAAGAGAAAGAGACAGACACGAGAAGGTGAGCGAGAAAACATGTTGACTTGGCTGATAATTGAAGCTATTAACTTGATTTACACGGCAGAGAGAGAGAGAGAGAGAGAGAGAGAGAGAGAGAGAGAGAGAGAGAGAGAGAGAGAGAGAGAGAGAGAGAGAGAGAGAGAATTACATAGATAACCAGACTACACAGGCCCTAAGGCCCAAACTAGGTGGTCTGTCCTAAACCTAAGTGACAGTTGTTAAATGGCCACCATGGCGTTGAAACTGACCTAGTGAACATTTAGATGGAGGAGATAGCGGTCAAGATTATTCTTAAACGATGCAATCGAGTTACACTGTACCACTGATGGTGGTAATCTGTTCCAATCTCGAACGACAGCATTAGGAAGAAGAATTTTGTGCAATCTGAATGAACTTGTCTACATTTGAGTTTAGCGCCATTATTTCTCGTTCACGTCGAATCATCCATCACAAACAGGTTGGTCGGATCCACGTTGGTAAAACTGTTAAGTATTTTAAAGCACTCGATCAATTTTCCTCTCAGGCGGCGTTTTTCAAGAGAAAACAGGTTTAGATGTGACAGCCTTTCCTCGTAGGGTTTGTTTCGTAATGAAGGAATCATCTTGGTTGCTCTACGCTGAACACCTTCTAATTTAGCAATGTCTTTCGCATGGTGGGGAGACCAAAACTGCACGGCATACCTCAAATGAGGTCTGACGAAACTATTATACAAAGGTAGTATAACATCTTTATTCTTGAATGAAAAAAAGTATCTTAATCAAACCCATCATCTACCACTCTATTGGTGAACCAATTCTTGCCTATGTCTTTGTTGAATCTGTATTTGTCTAACTTAAAACCATTGCTACGCGTCCTACCTGGCTCTTTTACTATGAAAATATTATTGACATCCCCTTTATTAAAGCCCTTTATCCACTTATAGACTTTGATCAAGTCTCCTCGCAACCTTCGCCTTTCTAGAGAGTGTAGATTTAAATGCATCAGCCTGTCTTCATAAGGCAAGTTTCTCACTCCCTGAATCATCTTTGTCATCCTCTTCTGTACAGATTCTAACATCTTGATATCCATTCTATAGTAGGGGGACCAGAACTGAACTGCATAATCGAGATGAGATCTAACTAGTGCGAAGTAAAGTTTGAGGATGACTTCAGCGCTCCTATTGCTTACGCTCCTTGAGATGAAACCAAGTACTCTGTTTGCTCGATTTTAGCGTGAATGCATTGAGCCCTAGGACGGAGGTCAGCGCTCACTAGGACTCCTAAGTCTCTCTCACGCCCAGACCTGTTTAGAGGAGTGTCATTTAAGGAGTAATTGTGTGAGGGATTATTCGACCTACACTCAGAATGCTACACTTCCCAACCTTGAATTCCATCTGCCACCTCCCCGCCCAATCATATAGTCTGTCAAGCTCATCCTGGAGAACGCTAGCGTCCCTGTCTGATTGGACTACTCTACCGATCATGGTATCATCTGCGAACTTACTGACATCACTACTAATTCCTGTGTCCAAGTCATTGATGTAAATAATAAAAAGCAGAGGACCCAGCACCGACCCTTGTGGGACTCCACTCGTAACACTGCCCCATTCAGATTTTTTACCATTGATTTGCACTCTCTGCTTCCTACCACTAAGCCACGCCCTGATCCAGTTCAAAACTTTCCCATCTACGCCGTGAGCCTGTAATTTTAGTAATAGCCGGTGATGAGGAACTTTGTCGAACGCTTTACTGAAATCTAAATATAATATGTCATAGTTTTCATCTCTGTCAACCGCCTCGATCACTTTAGTGTAGAAGGACAACAGATTAGTAAGGCAAGACCTGCCCTTTGTGAACCCATGCTGTGAATCATGAATTAAACTATGCTTCTCTAGATGGTCCCGAATGCTCCCGGCTATAATTGACTCCAACATCTTTCCTACAACTGATGTTAAGCTAATTGGGCGATAATTTGAGGTGGCTGACTTGTCTCCCTTTTTGAAAATCGGCGTCACATTAGCTACTTTCCATTGATTGGGCACATACCCTGAATTTACCGACATCTTAAAAATATCGGTAATTGGGCCACTGAGAACCTCCTCTTTTTTTTTTTTTAAACAAAGGAGACAGCTCAAGGGCACACAAAAAAGAAAACCATAATAAAACAAGCCCGCTACTCGCTGCTCCCAAAAAAAGAATCAAGAGAGGTGGCCGAAAGAAAGGTCAATTTCGGGAGGAGAGGTGTCCTGATACCCTCCTTTTGAAAGAGTTCAAGTCGTAGGCAGGAGGAAATACAGATGAAGGAAGATTGTCCCAGAGTTTACCAGCGTGACGGATGAAAGAGTGCAGATGCTGGTTAACTCTTGCATCTGGGGTTTGGACAGTATAGGGATGAACATGAGTAGAAAGTCGTGTGCAGCGGGGCCGCGGGAGGGGGGGAGGCATGCAGTGAGCAAGTTCAGAAGAGCAGTCAGCGTGGAAATATCGATAGAAGATTGAAAGAGAGGCAACATCGCGGCGGAATTTAAGAAGTAGAAGACTATCAGTAGGAGGAGGAGAACTGATGAGACGAAGAGCCTTAGCCTCCACTCTGTCCAGAAGAGCTGTGTGAGTGGAACCTCCCCACACGTAAGGTGCATACTCCATACGAGGGCGGACAAGGCCCCTGTGTATGGATAGCAACTGCGCGGGGGAGAAGAACTGGCGGAGACGATACAGAACGCCCAACCTCGAGGAAGCCGATTTAGTGAGAGAGATGTGAAGTTTCCAGTTGAGATTTTGATTTAAGGATAGACCGAGGATGTTTAGTGTTGAAGATGGTGATAGCTGAGTGTTGTCGAAGAATAGGGGATAGGTGTTTGGAGGGTTGTGTCGAGTTGATAGGTGGAGAAATTGAGTTTTTGAGGCATTGAAGGACACAAGGTTCCTTCTGCCCCAATCGGAAATGATAGCAAGGTCTGAGGTTAAGCGTTCTGCAGCCTCTAGTCTGGAGTCGTGTACTTCCTGTTGTGATGGTCTTCTATTGAAAGAAGTTGAATAATGCAGAGTGGAGTCGTCGGCGTATGAGTGGACAGGACAGTTTGTTATGGAAAGAAGATCATCGATGAATAACAGGAAGAGAATGGGTGATAGGACAGAGCCCTGTGGAACGCCACTGTTGATAGGTTTAGGGGAAGAGCAGTGACCGTCTACCACCACAGAGATAGAACGGCTGGAAAGGAAACTGGAGATAAAGGAACAGAGAGAAGGATATAATCCGAATGAGGGCAGTTTAGAAAGCAAAGACTGGTGCCAGACTCTATCGAAGGCTTTCGATATGTCTAGCACAACAGAGAACGTTTCACCGAAACGGCTAAGAGAGGATGACCAAGAGTCAGTTAAGAGAGCAAAAAGATCGCCAGTAGAACGCCCCTTGCGGAACCCATACTGGCGATCAGATAGAAGGTTGGAAGTAGAAAGGTGCTTTTGAATCTTCCGGTTAAGGATTGATTCAAAAGCTTTAGATAGACAGGAAAGTAAAGCTATTGGGCGGTATTTTGAGGGATTGGAACGGTCACTCTTCTTAGGCACAGGCTGTACAAAGGCATACTTCCAGCAGGAAGGAAAGATAGAGGTTGATAGGCAGAGACGAAAGAGTTTGACCAGGCAGGGTGTCAGCACAGAAACACAGTTTTTAAGGACAATAGGAGGCACTCCATTAGGTCCATAAGCCTTCTGAGAGTTGAGGCCAGAGAGGGCATAGAAAACATCATTTGGAAGAATCTTAATAACAGGCATAAAGGAGTCAGAGGGTGGATGAGTAGGAGGAATATGCCCAGAATCGTCCAGGGTGGAGTTCTTACAGAAAGTTTGAGCGAAGAGTTCAGCTTTAGAGACAGATGAGACGGAAGTGCTGCCGTCAGGGTTAAGGAGAGGAGGGAAAGAGAAAGAAGTGAAATTGGAGGCGATATTTCTGGCTAGATGCCAGAAGTCACGGGAATAATTAGAAGAAGCAAGGTGTTGACATTTTCTATTAATGAAAGAAGTTTTGGAAAGTCGGAGAATAGATTTGGCACGATTCCGGGCTAAATTTAAGGATCAAAGCTATTGGGAGTTCAAAGGCTCTGGAACCTTTTGTCCTACTCTTTCCGGTTCCAGCCCTGAGATCAGGCCCTTATCTAGCCCTAAGGTTCTCCAATTTGCCTCCTCAAGGTGTCTTCTGAGCCCCTCATAATCAGCTCTTCTAAAGTCAAGCACCAACACAGAGTTGAGTTCATGGGTCACCGCCCAGTCTAATTTAAACCTAATTTCCTTGTGATCACTGCCACCTAATTCTCCCCCAACATCTTGCTCACTGATCATATTCTCGTTGTTAGTTAGGACTAAGTCCAAAATGTTATTTCCTCTGGTGGGCTCAGTCACTGTCTGCCTGAGAAAATTATCTTGTATTACTTCCAGAAAATCCTCAGATTCTAGATCACCCACCACGCCTTCCCAGTCCATATTCCTATAGTTAAAATCCCCCATTATGCAGACATTTTTGCTCCTGCTCGCCCTGCCTACCTCTTGTAGTAATATATCAGTGTCCTGCCTGCTAAGGTTGGGTGGCCTGTAAAGAACCCCTAGAATTAGTTTGTCTTTCCCTTTGTGGACGTCCACCCAAACTGATTCTGAGTTGCCATTTGTTTGAACAGAATGTTAGCGGAACGTTTAAGTGTGTCTTTAACATAAAGTGCCAGCCCCCCTCCCTTTCTTCCCTTTCTATCTTTGTGAAACATCTGGTAACCATCTATTTCATACTCTGACATGAAGTTTTTGTTTGCAGTATCCACCCATGTTTCCGTGATAGCTATAATGTCGAATTTCTCGACACATGCTTTCCCCCTCAGTAGATCGGTCTTGTTCCTCAGACTCCTACTGTTGGTGTAATAAGCCGTTACACCATCCTTTCTTACATCCTTTCGATTACTTCTGCGCCCCGTAGTCCCAGTCTGCGATGCACAGCCACTGATGTTAGGCCCTCCCCCCTTGCCCACTCTAAAAAATCCTGTAGGGTGCTAAGTGATCGCTCGAGGGAGTCTGCGAGAACCTCTACCCACTGGAGTGACGAGTGCTCTCCATCCTTGGCATACAGGGTGCCCCTCTCGTAAAAGAGGTCCCAATTATCAATGAAAAGCCAACCATTACGCTTACAGTGAGCCGCCAGCCTGCTGATTACTGCTAAGGCTCTGAAAAGCCATCCCTCACCTAACCCCCTCCTTGGCAAAATACCACAAACGGCCGGAACCCCCCCCCCAACCCCCGAAGTCTCTCACTTTGGCGAACGATTCCCTAAAGCGCCTAAATATCTCTTCGCTTCCCACTTTACCGATATCATTGCCGCCGAAACTGCAGAAGACGATTGGCTGAGTACTTTCCCCCGCTAAAATATCCTCAATCCTGTCAGAAATGTGTTGTATACCTGCCCCGGGAAAGCAAACTCTAAGTCTATTGTCCTTGTCCTTTGAACAAAAGTACCTGTCAATGAGCTTGATTTGACTGTCCCCAACAACTAAGACCTTCCTGGGAACGGCGCCAGGAGCGGGAAGAGAAGCTGGAACAGGAGGAAGGGGCGGGGAGAGAGAGGAAGGGGTGGTAACAGGGTGGGTGGCTGTGGCGGAAGAGATAGGGGGGGAGGAGGAGGAGGAGGAAGATGAGGGAGGGAAAGCAGGGGCAGGGACCAGGGGAGAATGAGAAGAGAAAGAAGTGGGTGGGGGCAAAGCAGAGGAGGTCGAGGAGGGGGGGGAGGAAGGAGAGAAGGAAGGGGAAGAGGAAGAGCAAGAGGGGGAAAGGGAGGGAGTCTGGACGAAGGGGGAGGGAGAGGAAGGGGGAGTGTTGGGGGAGGACGACAAGGAAGGCACCTCGGAGGAGGGTGAAATGGGAGAGAGGCAGCGGAAGGAAGGGGAGGGGAGAGAAGAGAGAGTGCAGGAGGAGGAGGAGGAGGAGGAAGGGGAAGAAGACGAGTCCGAGGAGAGGAGCGGGGAGGCGACTGGGCTGGGTGGTGCTGTAGTGCGGAGGGGTGAGGGGTGGGGGGCGGCAGAGAGGGCGAGGCGGAGGCGGCAGGGAGGTCAGTTGGTGAGCGCGCGGGAAGGGTCAAGGGGATACCAATGAGGTCTTTTAGTTCAGCGAGCTGCTGTGAGAGGCCTCCAATAATACCCTCCAGTTTTAATATTTTACTCTCGTCCTGGCTTGCTTTGACACAGAATCTACATTTATCAGTTTTTACATTCTTGACACGGAAATACTGTGTAGCTTGATGCAAGCGACATTCAGGGCATCTTTGAAGGCGAGAAGGCATCTCGTCTCTTGTCTGGGTCAATGGGGGTGACGCGGCTTTTAAACGGTCCCCAGGGATTTGTCGTCTCCGACCAGGGCAGGTGCACGTGGCTTATTTTTGTCGACAAGGAAACTTTCCTTTATGCCAGAACACACACACGGCTAATAACAATTAACACGGAGATGCTTAACTAATATGAAAGTATGAAATATGAAAGTATGTGTACACTGATGTGGGCGAAGAGGTAGTGGTAGTGTTGGAGATAGCGACTAGCTAGACAAAGCAAAGTGTTATGAGTATAAAATACTAGAATAACACTTAGCGGGTAGCAAGCGTTGACCGTAACAGGAACACCGACACCACCAGCAGCAAAAGCACAGCCTCAGAAGCACAGACCACCACAAGGCCACAGGGCAGCAGCACAATGGAAAGGACAGCAGCAGTAGCAGGGGGAAGAAGCACAGCCAGTTTTGATGAGCAGAGCAGAGTATTGGGTAGTAGTTGTTGTTCAGTCACAGCAGCAGCACTACAGCAACAGGAACAGCCTCAGAGCAACAGAAACAGCCTCAGAGAACCGGTGGGTAGCAGACAAAAGGAAAGCCAAAGCGCCGAGGCACAGAGACAAAGCTGACACACGTGTACCCCCGAGGCTGGGGCAGGGTCAAGGCAGACAGACGAAAATAAAGAAAGATAAAGATGGAAACAACTAAAAAAATAAAGAAACAAGCAAACAAACAAACAAGCAAACATAATAATGATGAATCAAAAAGGGAAAAAAAACATGAAATGTATTAAGCATTCTATTAAATAACAAAAATAAACAAACAAGCGAGCAAGCAAAAGAGAAACTATGGAAAGATTGCAAAGATATATTCATGAGAAATAGATAATCAAGTGGAAACAACTTGGGGATTTGTACAGAAATGAAAGGATATCATATTCACGTAAATAGAATAATAAAAAATGGAATAGTATAATATGAGTAAACCGAAGTTATGAGATGGATTGTTATAGTGTAAGCCGTAAGGGGATGGATGGAAATTAAAGGAGTAACTCATTAATGGCTCATTAAAAAAGGGAGTAGTTCCTTAGCAGTGAAAATTTACTGTTGAAACATTGTTGTTACATATAAAAAATAGTGATGGACGAGATAAAATTATTAAAGATGGAAATGGTTGTGGCATGGAAGCACTCTGAATTAATTAAAGGAATAGCAGTAGAGAGAGAATGATTTGGCGGTTGAGGGAAATGATTAGTTGATTGGATGAAAGAAGTAACTGTACAGAAGAAATATAACTGGGGCTCAAGGTAAAGGAAAAAAATAATGCGTAAATATGACTTTAAAAATTGGCTAGGTGGTTGTATGACAAAATTATCTGGTGTTTAGGATGAACGTAGTGCATCGTTAGAAGTTGGAATGGGAGGGACTGTTCGTAGAAAAATGAGAAATAACCCGTTATCAGAGTGAAGGGCAGACCAGAAAAAAAAAAATGTGGCCTTGCCTTGTATATCTTTGTTTACCTGCCTAATCAATCATCGAGATGGAATAAGAGATACGGTTCTGGAGGAAGATCTGATAAGGATGGCGATTGCTGGTGATGGGGATGGATGGAGAGTGGGGAAGGAGGCTAGCAGGAGCGAATGATGGTGTGACGTGTCCAGTAATATGTGAGTAAAGAGTGGCCGTAGCACGGTTGCCTGTGGTGAGTTTGTTGACTGAGGAGTTGTGATGCAATTGTAGTGAAGACAAAAATAAACGATTCAATTAGGTATAAGTGTTTGGAATAATAAAACCCCAAACCAGTACACATGAATAACTCTTCCTTGCTCTCCCTTCCCTTCCATCTTCTTACCAACAATCCTTTCGTCCCTCTGCACTTTCAACGTTTTAAACTTCCGTCTGCGACACTCGTTTCTTAAAAATATCAATCAACCGTTAAATTAGAGATTCAGACAATATTTCATCAACTCATACCTTCTAGTTCCTTTTTATTATCTTTCCTCTCATTTTTTTACCTTCCCTTTACCTTTTCCCTTGCACATCCTTCACATCCTTCCTCCATCGTCTTCATTCCTTGATCAAAATTCCTGTCCGTCACTTCCATCCTCCCTCCCTCCCCAAGAAGACCCAACATAGAGCTCAGCTCTGTCGGATAAATCTCAAGGTCGTATCTTGTATTCATCTATTGGAGGAATCACCAACTGGGATGCGCGTTATAAAGAGTTACTGTGTCAGCTGGTTTAACATCAATAGCCCGGGTCATATCGTTCCTACTCTAAATTGAGATAATGTATCTTTCCTACGCCAGCATCTTCCTGAAAAGGCAGTGAATACGAATTGTAATAAAAGGCCATGTGAGTGAAGGGTTGAGGGGTATCAATGTATCAAGGCCAGGAGGATCAGATAGTTGTAAGACTGATTAAAGAAAGGAGAACTTCGGTAACTACTTTAATCGAGCCCAAGGATGATTATACCTTCACCAGGTATCTAGGGAAATATGAACAGGACAAGCAAAAGTGTAAGTGTAAATAGGTTAGCATAAGACCAATACACCTCCCGTAACATCCACTAGACTGGGACAGGACACAGGTAACGCGGCAGCCCCAATCGGCGGTTGTGAGTGGTCCCTCGGGTGAAGAGAAGACGGCCTTTCGCGTTTAGGCAGCGGCTTGCGGTCCCCGGGACACGCGTCTGAAGTGTAAACGGTTGAGCCAGCAGAGATGGACAGCTACCTTGAAGACGTCACTCAATGGAGGGGGACGGGCTCAGCAGAATGGCAGCTGCGTGAATACCCGAGGATGGTGACGCGAGGGTAGACGGGTGAGCCGGGGAGACAAACAGGCTGTGTCAGCTCGGCGTGAAGTCAAGGGACTGGATAGGTTGGACGGAGGCTCATGCAGACAGTGCTCACATGACTGCAATGTTCCACTGGTTAAGAGGGAGGCGCCGGACGCTCAGTGGTCCTGGACAGCTCAGAGGTCATCTCCGCTCTGCTACTCCTTCCTGGTAACTGGTAGACGTAGACTCGCCTCGGGGGGTTTCGCTCTCTCTGCCTGGACGTAAACAAGCCCTTGAGAGAGCTCTCCTGTTTTGAGGAAGTTTTGGGGCTTTTTGCCAGCTGCTGTTTTCCAGCCTTGACAGAGAGTGACAGTAAGCACCAGTCGTCAGTTTTGTGGCGTAAGGGGTTTTGAGGGCTTTGGACTTAGCTTATATTTTGCCATAAGAAATTCCCTTCCCCGGCCATACCCCTCCTGTCGGAGTTTTCCCCGTCTGCGCATGCGCAGTTCGAGGAGTGTGACGTCATGCCCACGTCACTATACTCCCACTGCTGCTCGTCACTGACACCCTGACCTGTACTGTATTGCTGAAGCAATATGGAGTACTCTGGCCCTGCCTCCATATCCGCCGTTGAAGCCGATCTTGCTCTCAGTGATGATGAGGACATCACAGACCAACACTGGCCCCCAATGGATTTAAATACGCAGTGTTTTGGCCCCACCCCCTGGCAGCCTCAAGTTGATGTCCCCCCCTCTGCCACCCAGCCCTCCACCTCCACCAAGCGGCCCATGGATCAGACTTCGAACACGAGCGACTCGTCATCTCCCGCTCCCAAGTCATCACGGCACATCGAGCCTCCTCCTCCCACGGCTCCTATCTCTTCCCCTTCCAGCCACGATCCTCATAATTCATCCCGTGCTGGGCTTGTCCCCCCTGCATTTGCTCCAAGGACTGATTATGTATAGCTCATCTTCTGTGCCAGCCCGGCTGTGGATACGAAGCTTCGCTGGCTCTCTGACGTCACTAAGGCGTTCCACCTTGACAGAGTTGGCAGAGGTTAAAATGTCAGCTGTTACCTCGCGCTTTGTCTATATTTCACGAAGGCGTGTTGACATCATTGATAGCGCCGTAAAAGGAGCATTTTTGTCGTTGAAGCTTGAGGTTCAAGACTCAATCGAGAGGCCACGGAAATTCCCGACTTACCTCGTCACTCGCTTCCCTGTCGGTGTAGACCCGTCTTTGGCTAAGGAGCTGCCAGGCGTATACACGGCTCGTCGTTTCCACCAATACGGCACGCCCATCAGTCGGCTTGTTATCACCTGGAGCCTCTCCGACCCACCACCGTCGGAATTCACCTTTAGCTTCCTTCCTTGCCTTCCACCCTGCGAGCTTAGAAAGATGAAGGATGAGCAACCTTGGTGCTACAAATGCTGGGGAATTGGCCATATATCCCGGTATTGTTCCGCCCCCTCTGACAAGTGTGGCTGGTGTGCAGGCACTCACGACTCCCGCACCTGCCCACACCGCACCCCCTCTCAGCCCACCTCCGCTGATGGTGCTTCTACGTCAAAGCAGCCTTCACTGTCCACTGCAGACACATCAGTGTGGAAATGCCCCCGCTGTCACGAACCAGGAGTTAACGTGTGGCATGGCTAGCGTCTCCCGCTCTTCACACCTCCCGTCAAGCACCACCACCACCACCACGGCCGCGGGCCTGCGCCACCTCCCATTCTTCAGTCACTACCACGCTTGAGTCGCCACGCTTGAGTCGCCACAAGTTACCGCTCTTCGTGAAGCTGTCGAAAAGTTGACAGCGCGATGCACGGCCATTGAAGCTCGTTTCGAAGCTATTGATGCCGTTTTGCAGCCATTGAGGCGGGTATGGCTAGCATTAGGGCCGAGCAGGTCGCCGCCGGCCGCACACTCGACACGCTTGTCGGATCCAACCAAGCCCTCTTCGCGACCGCCACCACTTTCTCAGAGAGGCTGGACAACATCGCCGCCAGCTTTGAGAAGCTCAGTGCACGGTTCCCTGAGGACCCACCACGACGCCCGCCTCGCGGCAGCGCTACTTTGACGTCCCCACCGGCCTCCCGTTCACCCAAAGGCAGACTTCAATAACGGAATGCAGCTTCACATCATCTCTTGGAATGCCTGTGGAATCAAGACCTACCCAAAGCTGACTTCTCTCAAAACTTACATAGGTCGCCACCACCCACACGTCATACTCATTCAAGAAGGTTTTGCAGGCTGTCATGTTCCTGAGGATGCTCCACCTCTCCCTGGCTTCGTCTCGTATGTTCATCACGTCAGGAATGGCCTTGTGAGCTACATTCACTCCTCCATTCCCCACCAGCTCTTGCGCTGCTCTACAGATGCCGACATGACGTTCCAGCTTTTTGAGATCACGCTGGGTGATGGGAAGCTGCGGCTCTGCAATGTCTACTCTGCTCCAGGAAGGATCAATCTCCCTGCTCTCCCTGGCATGATTTACATGGGTGACTTCAATGCCCGGCACCCCGCCTTAGGTGATGTCTCCTCCACCCCAAATCGTAGTGGACTGCCTCTGCTTGAGTACATCCGCCGCCACCGCCTCACTCACTGGCCTACTGGGGGCGCCACACACACCCGAGGTGGCACGCTCGACCACATCATCACCTCCGGCTTGGTAGCGTCGCACGTCAGGTGTTTTTCTATCCGCACTCTCTTCTCCGACCACATCGCTCTTGGGCTTCAGTATTCCCTGCCAAGTGGACCTTCTCTTCCTCATACTCGCCTCCGCATCACCATTCCTCCGAAGTACTGCCCCAATTACATCTCCTACATTTCCAGTCTTCTACCGACATTTGATTTCCAGTCACCTGAAAACCTGTACTCTTCCCTAGTTGGCTCAACACACGAATTTTACACCCGTTATGTGACGCGTCCGCATGTTAAGAGAAATCGTGAGGCTTCTGCCTGGACTCTGGACCAACGTATTCTCCAGGCAGAAAGGAAGGCTGTGGATGACGGCCTTGCCTTTCAGGGGCAACCAACACCTGCTCGTCTTCTACAGTACCAGGCATCCAGAGATGACCTCGTTGCCCTTCAACAATGTGTGCACACGGAATCCTGGAGAAAATACACCGATGGCATCAACCATCAGACAAGCGTCGGCTCCATGTGGCATATGATAAACAGCGTCATTAAGAGGAAATCCCCGAGTGCTCTCCACCACAGCCCAGCCCAGTATGCACAAGATTTAATAGATACCTGGTCTGAGCAGGCGCAGGCACGCAATCTTCCCGCCCACATTCAAGATGCTCTCTCCACCCACAGGAACGTTCGTACCCTGCGTCTAATGGCTGCACTCCTTCGAGCGGATGAAGATGATGACGTGTTCATCACAGGGGATGAACTGCGCCGTGCTCTCACCAGGTGTAAGGCAACGGGTCCCGGGGATGACGGCGTTACTTACCAGGTCCTCCGACTCCTCCTCAAAGTCCCCGGTAATCCCTTGTTGCAACTTTACAATCTGTGCTTCTGCAGGGGATACGTACCGGCTGCCTGGACCTCCAGTACCATTGTGCCCATCCCAAAGCCTGGCACAGATAAGTTCAGGCCCATATCCCTCACCTTCTGCTTCTGCAAAGTGTTACAGCGTGTACTCCTCACCCGCCTCATGTTTCGTCTACAAGATAAGTTATCTCCCTGTCTGTATGGTTTCCTGCCACAGAGGAGCACGCATCACTGCCTGATGGAGCTGTACGCCCGCCTATCCCCCACCAGTGTAGTAGCCTTTCTTGATCTCAAGAGTGCTTTCGACATTGCTAACAGGGAGTTTATTCTCGACCAGCTGGTTGAGTTTGGTGTGTGGGAAAATCTCCTGCGATGGATACGTGGTTATCTGCGTAATAGGACCTCACGTGTGCTCTTCAAAGGAGCAAGTAGTACGTACAAGGAACTCGAGCTTGGTACTCCACAGGGCGGGGTGTTAAGCCCCTTCCTTTTCAATATCCTGATGCACCGCTTGCTGACACTTCTTCCCGACATTCCCGGTACTACTGTCCTCTGTTACGCTGATGACATCTTTGTGCATTCCAACTCTGCTCCTGACCTTCAGCGCTTCCTCCAGGCTTTCCATGAATCGGCGTCTGCTTGTGGCCTCATCCTTTCCCCTGACAAGAGTCGAATATTTTCTCCACGGGGCCCCAGAGTACTTCCTGTGCTCACTGCAGGACACAGTATCATCCCGCCCTGCACACAGTACCTGTACCTGGGAGCGCCGGCGCGCGTCACTCCTGCCACACCTGCTCGGCAGCGCACCCATCCCATCATACAGGACTTCCTGCATCGACTAGAACAACGCTTTATCCCCTTCAAGTGGCTGACTAATAAAAAATGCTGCCGGAATCTCCATCCCCTTGGCAAGAACCATTTACCTTACCTTTATACGATCAGTCTTAGACTATCTCTCCCCAACCCTCAGTCAGCTCTCCAAGACCTCCGTAGAACCTTTAGAAAAATTCCAGAATAAAGTGATGCGGTACATCCTTGGGTGTCCCACTTTCACCAGGATAGTAAATATGCTAACCGAGCTTGATCTTCCTCCAGTTAAAGAGAGAATATACGCCAATGTCTCCTCCTTCAGTGTTAAGTGCCTCCACTCTCCCCATCTTACTCCGCACTATTCTCACGTCCTGAGAGCATCACTTGACCCCGCTGCGCCCCGCCCTCCACTTCGTCCCGGCGTCCGCACCCTCGTCAACACAGTGTGCTCCACCCTGCAGCGCCTTGACCTGCGTGTTCCCGTGGTTGAGGTTGATCATGGTCCACCTCCCTGGAGGATTTCCACGCCACAAGTCACCTTCACACCCACTTCCAAGGCGGACCCACCACCACTGCAGAAACAAATGGCACTGGAGCACATCAGTGCGGTGTTCTCCTCTGTCCCTGCCGCGCACCATCTCTACGTGGACGATTCCGTGCAGCCAGATGACAGTGCGGGGTGCGCTATGTACTCGCCTGACGTAGAGCCATCGGAGGGAGGCTGGGTTGGCCGCAGGCTGCCTAACTCGTCCAGCTCCACCTACTGCGAGTTACGGGGACTCCTGCTGGCCGTTACTTTCCTCTGCGAACGCCAATTGCATGACGTGATCTTGTGTGACTCTCAGTCAGCCCTTCAAGCCCTCTCGGCTCCACAACCCACTCATCGCTGCCAAGTTCAACAAATCTTGCGTCAGTTAGTCTCAGCTCAGGATAGTTCCCTCAACGTTCACTTCGCATGGATTCCCTCCCATGCTGGCATTGCAGCCAACGACCAGGTGGATCTCCTAGCAAAGGACGCATGTCGACTCCCCCTGCCCGACGGCGCCACACCCTCCCCCCTCTACTACAAAAGGATGATACACGCAGCAGCTCTTCACTCCACACACCACCGCACGGAGGCTGAGAGGCCTCACAGTGTATCTATCCAGCACTATGACCACTTCCGTCTCTCCCTACCAAAGTTTCGCCGACACGGTCTGATGGTTCGTAGGCATAACATTGTGGCTGCTCGACTTCGACTTGGATACCGACCAGTGTGGCAAGTGTCTGCGGCTGGGGACATTCCTCACTTTTCCGACTGCAAGCTGTGCGACGCGCCCAACGCCAATAGTCTGCACCACTACTGCCTCGAGTGTCCCTCGGTCAGGGACATGCTACCACAGGGTCGGCCCTTGCTCAGTGTTTGTGACTTTATTCTCAAAGACAATAATTTGGATGTCATCCTGGTGCGACACCCACACTTCGGTGGGTGCTGACTTCTACTCTGTCCTGCGAGTGTGTCCTGCAAGACACAGACAGCCCTTTAGACATTAGCCTCGTTACTTCATTGATGGCATGTCCTGTGTGGCACTTTAATTAGAAATTGTCCTGTACAACCACCCCCTCTCTCTCTCACCTCTCTCCGTACCTCCCATACCTCACCCCTCCCTTCTCTCTCTCTCTCTCTCTCTCTCTCTCTCTCTCTCTCTCTCTCTCTGATTATGTGTTTGTCTTTCTTAATACGTATTACTTGTATTTACCTGTTGTATTTTCATGTTTTTATTTTGTTTCCATCTATTTTTCGATGTTATTATGTATGTTTTATATGTAGTACATAACATCATGTTTCAAGAGTTCTCGTTTACGTTTACACTTATTTTGTACATGTTACTATGTATTAAAAAAGTTTGCCGCTATAAGGCGCAATAAATTTATACAAACAAACATACCCCGAAGTTTTTTTCATACAACACCGGGTGGCCGGGCCACGCATGCGCAGTAGGGAGGAGACAACGTTTTTTTTTTTCCTGAGAGGCGGAAAAGAGTAGCGATTATCGCTAGTTTGGTTACAAAAGTAACGAAGATGCCGATATTTATATAAATAAGTAGCGGATGGCCGATAACCCGATGTTGTTATCAGCGATAAAGTATCGCGATAATTTATCGCGATAACGCCCAGCTATGAGAGAGAGAGAGAGAGAGAGAGAGAGAGAGAGAGAGAGAGAGAGAGAGAGAGAGAGAGAGAGAATTTCTCCAGAACACGTTTAGATAATGGACAGCAAGATGCGAAGAGAGGGGAGGTAATACAACGAAGAGTGGATGAAATAAGAAAGCACAGTGGAATGTAACATATAGAAAAGGAAAGAATAGCTTGCACTTAAGTGATTTATGCATTTTGCAGGAATAATAAAAATAAATATTGACACTGATAAATATTTATAAATTTCTTCTTATGATTTTTTTTTTACATCAAAGGACACGGCTCAAGGGCAAAAAAAATATTACAAGAAACAGCCCGCTACTCGCCGCTCCTATAAAAGATAAAAGTAAAGAGTAGCCAAAAGAGAGGTCAATTTCGGGTGGAGAGGTGTCTTGATACACTCTTCTTGAAAGAGGTCAAGTCATAGGCAGGGGGAAATACAGACAAAGGAAGGCTGTTCCAGAGTTTACCAGTGAAGGGGATGAAAGAATGGAGATGCTGGTTAAATATTGAATAAGAGGTTTAGGCAGTCTGCAGTCTGCAGCGGGGCCGCGGGAGGTGGGGAGGCATGCAGTTAGCAAGTTCAGAAGAGCAGTCAGCATGAAAATATCGATAGAAGACAGAAAGAGAGGCAACATGGCGGCGGAATTTAAGAGGTAGAAGACTATCCGTAAGAGGAGGAGAGCTGATGAGACGAAGAGCCTTAGACTCCAATCTGTCTAGGAGTGCTGTGTGAGTGGAACCAACCAACACGTGAGATGCATACTCCATACGAGGGCGGACAAGGCCCATGTATATGGATAGCAGCTGTGCGGGGGAGAAGAACTGGCGGAGACGATACAGAACGCCCAACCTCGAGGAAGCTGATTTAGTAAGAGAAGAGATATGAAGTTTCCAATTTAGATTTTGAGTTAAGGATTGACCGAGGATTTTTAGTGTTGAAGAAGGTGATAGCTGAGTGTTGTCGAAGAATAGGGGATATATGTCTGAAAGATTGTGTCGAGTGGATAGGTGGAGAAACTGTTTTTGAGGCGTTGAAGGACACCAGGTTCTTCTTGTCCCAATCGGAAATAATAGTAAGGTCTGACGGCCATAGTGTTACTCTTCCCCATTCCCTACCCGTCCCGATCCCCATACGCGGGACTGGGGTATGGACAAGCCGCCCCATCACCTTCCCATCCCCTGGACAGATATGAGGGACCAAGCCGCAGGTCATAATAATGTTGGCAGCACTTCCAAACCGATAATTACAGAAAACGAAATAAATAATGCATTTCTTACACACCATTGTATTCATAGACATTACATATCATAAAACAAAACAATAGCGTTGTTGATCTACAAGTAAATAACAAGTAACGCGGGTAAGTTAATTTATGAGACAGGTTGGTATCCGTGACTCGTCACACACACCTGGCCAGCCACACCGGAGTTGCCAGGTCGTGTCATTTATGGCATTTTTGTCTTAAATCAAGGTGGTCGCCAAGAAATACCCTTTTTTATGGTATATGTTAAGTATTCCCATAATAATGCCATATTTAGTCATCAAACTGCCGTCTTTAGCCATTCTTGCGGACAATTATAAAGGAATCTTCAGGAATAACTGTACATTTACAATCAAATGGAAACACCACAGACTTTACAAACTAAAAAATATATATTAACTTTAGCAAAGTTTGCTATATAATATCAGTCATACAAATATTCTGATGCTTTTCAATATATGCCCTTCTATAATAACAAATAGAACACTATTTGCTCATGAAATATACGAAGGAAAAGCCGAAGATGTCCTGCTCTCTACCCCGCGGAGTCAACACTTTTCTCACCCCATCCGCACCCTCACGGGGTAGTGTAAAGCAACCCCAACCACATGGGGACGCTTTACACTACGGTTTATGGCCACGGGTAAGGGATGGGGATGGGATGGGAATGGGGAAGTCTAACACTATGGCCGTGAGGCTAAGCGTTCTGTAGCCTCCAGCCTGGAATTGTTTAGTTCCTGTTGATTGGGTCTTCTACTAAAAGAAGTTGAGTAATGCAGAGTAGAGTCGTTGGCGTAAAAATGGATAGGACAACTCATTTTGGAAAGAAGATCGTTAATGAACAACAGAAAGAGAGTGGAAGATAGGACAGAGCCCTGCGGGACACCACAGTTAATAGGTTTAGGGGCAGAACAGTGACCGTCTACCACAGCAGAAATAGAACGGTCAGAAAGGAAACTGAAGATAAAGGTACAGAGAGCTTTTGATAGACATAAAAGTAAAGCTATAGGTCGATAGTTTGAGGGATTGGAACGGTCACCCTTCTTAGGACAGGCTGTATGAAGGCATACTTCCAGCAGGAAGGAAAGGTAGATGTTGACAGCTGAGGCGAAAGAGTTTGACCAGGCAAGGTGTCAGCACGGAAGCACAGTTTTCAAGGGGAATAGAAGGCACTCCATCAGGTCTATAACCTTTCTGAGGATTGAGGCCAGATGGGGCATAGAAAGCATAATTCTTAAGAATCTTAATAACAGGCATAAAGGATTCAGAGAAGGGGATGAGTAGGAGGAATATGCCCAGAATCGTCCAGAGTGGAGTTTTTAGAGAAAGTTTGAAAGAGTTCAGCCGTAGAGATAGATGAGACGGCGGTGCTGCCGTCAGGGCTAAGGAGAGGAGGGAAAGATGAAGAAGTGAAGTTGGAGGAGATGTTTTTGGCTAGATGCCAGAAGTCACGGTAAGAATTAGAAAAAGCAAGGTTTGGCATTTTCTATCAATGAAGGAGTTTTTGGTAAATCGGAGAATAGATCTGGCACGATTCCGGGCAGAAATGTAAAGATCATGGTTAGCGGGAGTTCGAAGGCTCTGGTATCTTTTGTGAGCTGCCTCTCTATCTTTGACAGCATGAGAACAAAGGTGATTAATCCAAGGCTTTTTAGCATTAGGAGTAGAGAAAGTCCGTGGAATGTATGCCTCCATTCCAGAAACAATCACCTCTGTGATGAGCTGGGCACCCACAGAGGGGTCTCGCACCTGGAAGCAGTAATCATTCCACGGGAAATCGGAAAAAGTAAATCCTCAGGTCGTCCCACCGAGCTGAAGCAAAATGCCAGAAGCATCGCCTCTTCGGTGGGTCCTGAGGGTGTACAGGAGCGATAGGACAGGATACAGATATAAGGTTGTGATCGGAGGAGCCCAACGGAGAGAACAGTTTGACAGAGTAAGCAGAAGAGTTAGAGGTAAGGAAGAGGTCTAGTATGTTGGGCCGGTCACCAAGACGGTCGGGAATACGTGTAGGGTGCTAAACCAACTGCTTTAGGTCATTGAGGAGAGCAAAGTTGTAGGCTCGTTCAGCAGGTTGGTCAGTGAAAGAGGATAAAAGCCAAAGCTGGTGGTGAACATTGAAATCTCCTAGGATGGAGATTTCAGCGAAGGGAGAGTGGGTCAAGCCGTGCTCCACTTTAGATTTCAAGTAGTCAAAGAATTTTACATAGTTAGTAGAGTTAGGTGAGAGATAAACAGCACTGATGTATTTAGTAATAGAATGACAATGAAGTCTTAGCCAGATGGTGGAAAATACTGAAGAGTCAAGGTTGTGGCCACGAGAGCAAGTGATGTCGTTGCGCACGTAGGCGCAACATCTAGCTATGGATTGAAATTTAGGATAGAGATATTAGGAGGGAACAGAGTAGAGATTGCTGTCAGTAGCCTCAGAAACCTGTGTTCCGGTGAGGAAGAGAAGGTGAGGTTTAGAGGAGGAGATAATGGTGTTCCACAGAATGAAAATTAGAACGAAGACAGCGAATGTTGCTGAAATTGATAAGAAAGAGGTTCGAAGAGTTATTAAGACACCTCTCAGGTCGGCAGCCAGAAGGGGAGTCCTCCCTGGGGGAATTTGTGGTCACCCCCCCCAGGCGGGGACTCCGAGGTAGGGTGAAGGTGCGCCATTTTGAATTTTGAATTTTGGGAAAAGGTGTGTGTGTTGTGTGAATGTAGTGTGGTGTTGATAGAGAGAGGATATGTCTTTAGAGAGCATGCTGAACTACTCTCTGGTGTTGGTGAGACAATAGGGAAACGGTTAGTGAGGGCATGGGAAGGGTCTTAGGAGGGCTTCAGCACCCTCCTCGCTTCCCATATATACCTCACCGGGAGTGGCTTGCGCCCGTTCGGTAGGTGTCTTCCTACCTACTCCAGCCATGGGCAATGCTATATAAAAAGCAACGAAATGACAGTGAAAATGAATCAGAACAAGAAGAAGAAGGGAAAAGAGAGACGATCACCGAGAAAACTGCTATGTGAAGGGGAGAAAAAAGGAAAACCATTTATGTGTGTGTGTGTGTGTGTGTGTGTGTGTGTGTGTGTCTCGCTCACCCACTACTTGATCACATGTTGGACTCGTGCGCTAGCCAATACCTTCCCGGTATGTAACTCGTTTTCGAGCTCGGAAGACCGACCTACAGATACTGCTGAGACCTCACACACCAAGCACCCCATCTCCCTTGCTCAAGGGGGGAACTGATTGCTCCTGTCAACGAAAAATCTTAAGTGGCCTGAGAGCGACTGGAATCTCATCATGGCGGTTGACAAGCAAAGGTGGTGTGTGTGTGTGTGTGTGTGTGTGGGGGGTGCATTTATGTAATTTAGCATGATCCGATCACGCGCTGAATTCACGATCCCGAGTAAATACCATTTCCGAATGACCTTGGAGCTCAGATGACAGATCTTTGGGTACGGCTGGATCCTCGCATCGTACCCACATACTGTGACATACACTTGCAAGGCGCGACACAACCCCCAACTGACACCCAGTATCTCACGACTGGGAGGGCAGGGAGCACGGATCAAAGGAGACAACCCATCCGTGTCTAATCAGCTCTGGAATCGAACCCAGGACCTTTCAGTTGAGAAGCGAGTAGGCTAACGAGTGCACTACTAATCTCCATGTGACAAATTCATCACGGTTGGATTACGTGCTGGACTCGTAATCGCTATCAAGTATCCTCCGAGTGACAGCATTCAGGGCTCGTTATAGTCAGACTTAACTATAAAGTCCAATAGGGCGGGGCCCATCGCCCGTGTTGAGAAAGTAACTGACATGGTGTCCTTGAGCATAAAAATATCACATGTTATGGAATTTATACAATTTCTTTCTATTATTCTGAATGCGACACATTCATAGCACTATAAATAAATAAATAATTTCAAATAATAAATATTTGAAAAAATGAGAGACAGTGACAAATTGAGGGTGATGCGGCAGGACTATGGAAGGGTTCGGCCCCTCCCCCCATACGGACTTCACTGGGTACAGGCAGGACCTGCACACACCACACACACGCGTTCCTTTTAAGCGTAAAAACCTTTCTGCTAGATCTGGGATCGAACCTCAGCCTGCCATCGCGGAGCTTGACAGGACAGAACTTTAGTCCAATGAGCAACCTGAGCGATGTGTGTGTGTGTGTGTGTGTATGTGAAAAGGAGAGAGAGAGAGAGAGAGAGAGAGAGAGAGAGAGAGAGAGAGAGAGAGAGAGAGAGAGAGAGAGAGAGAGAGACAGAGAGAGAGAGAGAGAGAGAGAGAGAGAGAGAGAGAGAGAGAGAGAGAGAGAGAGAGAGAGAGAGAGAGAGAGAGAGAGAGAGAGAGAGAGAGAGAATGTGGCAGACTGGAAGGCAATACGTGTCCAGCCAGGAGCAGTGAGAGGGAAGATTTTTTTCAATTTTTTTAAAGGGGTTTACATACAGGGTGGCAGGAAGAGAACGGGAGAAAGAACGGGAGATACTGAGACAAAGATGAAGGAGGAAGTAAATGGTGGGATGGAAGAGTGGTTGGATATGAGGAAGGAAGATAAGGAAAGAGGAAGTCTACTTAGGAAGTCTACTTAGGAAGAAAACTCAAGGAGGAAAAAATAACAAAAAAGGAACCTACAACAATGATGTGGACGGAGAACAAGTGAGATAAAAATAGGTGGGAAGATTGAGGAATAGATGGGAAAAAACAAGGGAAGAAATTGAAGTAGGAGGAATGGTGGGGAGAGATATTGCAGGAAAGGAAGATACAGCGCCGATCTATCATTGCTGTGGTAGACAGTCACTGTTCTTCCCCTAGCCTAAACCTATCAACAGTGGTGTCCACCTGTCCACTCGACATAATCTTCCAATCACCTATCCCTTATTTTTCGACAACATTCAGATGTCCCCTTCTACACTAAAGGTACTCGGTCTATCCATAACTCGAAATCTTAACTGGAGACCACATAACTCCTCCCTTACTAAATCAGCTCCCTCGAGAATTGGCGATCTGTATCGTCTCCACCAGTTATTTCCCCTGTCACATTATGCTTTCCATATAGCTACAAGGGCCTTCCGCCCTCGTATGGAGTATGTATCTTATGTTTGGGAGGCTCCACACACAAATCCCCTTTTGAACAGAGTATTCAAAGGGTCCTCGTCTCATCAACTCCCCTCCTCTTACAAAAAGTCGTCTCTCTTGAATTCAGCCACAATATTGCCTCTTTCTACCTTCCATCGATATTTTCATGCTGACTGCTATTCTGACCTTGCAAACTGCATACCTTCACCCCTCTCGCGACCTCGTTGTACTCGACTTCAACTCTTGCTCATCCCTATTCTGTCCAGATCTATTACACAAGAGTTAAGCCACATCACTATTCTTTCATCTTGTTCACTGGTAAACTCGGGCACAGCCTTTCTTCGTGTCTATTTCCTCTTTCTACGACTTGATCACCTTCCAGAGAGGAATATCAAGACACTTTACTTCACCTGAAATCAAACTCTCTTTTAGCCACTCTTCTATAATTCCTTTTATAGGAGCACTACTTAGCGGGCTTTTTTCTTTTCATTTATTCTTGCCCTTGAGCTGTTTACTATACTGTGAAAAAAGTGATAAAAAAAACAGAGAGAGGTTCCGATTTATGGCAGAAATAATTGAATAGAAAAAAAATATGAAGAATGAAATAAAATGAGCGAAAAGGGGATGGAAAAGGGAAGAAGTAGGGAGGAGGCAACGGAAGGAGAGTGGGTAGGATTGGAATATGAGTATAGGAGCAATGGATAGATTTAATGACAGGGAGAAAGGGAGGACACTTCTAACTTATATCCCCAGAGGTGCTATATCTCCCGAACCAAACGTTGAAAAGAAATGCAACAGTCTCCGTCACGAATGGAATAATATGCAACGTCAGGGAGATAGCCGTCCAATCCATCAGGTCTGTCTCTCTCTCTCTCTTATTTACTAGATACAAACAAATTCCAATACAGAAACATACAACTGCCAAAAGTTATAGTGAGGTGCTGCAAACTATCTTTGGCAGGAGAAAAATACAATAAGATTAAGATTAATAGATTAAAAGCTTAAGATTAAAAGATTAAAAATACAATAAGATTAAGATTACAGGACGTGTCACACAGTTAAGTGTCATATCATCTTAGCCAAGTATTCATTGCACACTTAAAAGTCTGAATATAATTAGCCTGGTAAATGTCAGTCTGTCGCACCATAGAGTTCCACAGTCTTGTGTATCGCGGCAGGAAGGAGCGGAGAAAGGTCTCAGTCCTGGCGAAGGGTACAGCCAACTGTGCACTCCTCGTGTGAGAGTCCCTGGTGGAGTGAGGATGAGGCGTCGCCAACGGCTGCCGGAGTAAAGCAAGGTGCGGGGTGCCCTGGTTGTGGATCTTGTATATGGAGCACATACCGCCCATGTCCCGTCTGTGCTGTAGGGGCTGAAGAGGGGTCAGCAGCTGTCCAGGAGTTACTTTTGCCAAGACGATCCGCTGGGCACGGTTCTGAACCTTGTCTAGGAGACTAAAGTACGAAGGGGGGCAGGCCGACCACGTCAAGGGAACATTCTCCATGACAGAACGGACCTGGGCGTTGTACAGGTTGATTACCCCTCTAGCGTCCAGGAAGTAGGATACGCGCCTGACGCAGCTCAATCTGCTGGCAGCCTTGGCAGCTGTTTTCTGGACGTGGTTGGTGAAGGAAAGGGTGTTGTTGATTTCAACACCAAGAATGTGAATCGATGGCTGCAGAGGTAGGATCTTCCCATTTAGAAGGATGGGTGGGTTATGGATGTCCAGGGAGTGGTGCCGTCGGGAGATCAACATGACTTTGATCTTGTCCTGGGCAAGATCCACCTGCCACCGTTGTCCCCATACAGTAATTATCTCCATCACATGGTTGATTAGGGTGACTGTAGTGTGGTGGTTAGTAGTGTCGCAGGGGAAAGTTAGTGTACAGCCTTCCGCGTATGCATAGGCTTCAAGCATGAGCTGGAGGAGGTCGTTAAGGAAAACGTTCCATAGAAGGGGTCCAAGGACACTACCATGAGGAACACCAGCTCCAACAGGGTGCTCTGCCGAGGACTGTCCATTCACCACCACACTGATGGTTTTGTGCCGCAGGTAGTCGTGAAGGAGGTGGAGGAGTCCGCCGTTCACACCTATGCCTCGGAGTTTGGTGATCAGACCGGAGTGCCACACCCTGTCAAATGCTCCGGCTATGTCCAGGGCAATGACAAAAACATCACGTCCTCTGTCTAGGAATTGATGCCATGAAGTAGACATAAGGAGGGGAAGGTCATTAGTTGACCTGTTGCGACGAAAACCAAACTGCTTATTATTAAGAATGTGGTGTGTGGTGAATAAGGAGGTAATCCTGTTGGCAATGATTGCTTCTAATATCTTGCCAAGTACAGGCAAAAGAGAGATCGGCCTGTAATTCTTCGGATCTGTCTTACTTCCTTTCTTGTGAATGGCTGCGACTCTCGCAACTTTCCAGAGAGAAGGCCACGTACTAGTGCTGATGCAGCATTGAAAGATGAGGGTGATGGGTCCTGCCAACTGGGCGGCACAGTGTTTGAGGATGTGAGGCGAAACACTATCCGGACCCAAAGCCTTCTTAGTATCAAGCTGTTGTAAATGCAGCTTAACCTTCGCTTCCGTTACAACAGTTGCATCAAGGGTGGCATTGGTAAGTCGTGGCATAACAGGAGGAAGACGGTTAGGTTCAGGAATGGTCATTTTGCCTGAAAAATGGGATGCCAGCACATCAGCCATTTCACAGATCCGAGAAGCGACCGAACCATCCGCTTTGTTTAGTGGGCAAATGTGAGAGTCAGGAGCAAAGCCTTGCTGCTCCTTAAGGGCAGCCCACCATGATTTGCTTCCCACTGAATGACCAGAGAGTTTAATTTTAAGATCTTCATGCCACCGTTGTTGAGCCAGCCGTTGTACTCTTTGCATATTTGTACAGGCCTCTTTGTGTTGTTGTCTGTTAGTGTCGGTTTGGTGTTGTCTAAAGCGTGTCCAGGCTCTGCTTTTTTCATCAGCTGCCATTCTACAGTCAAACCCAAACCAAGGGCGATCAAGTGGTTTGACCGTGAACGTATGGCTGGGAACATATATGTCTTTGAGGTAGAGGATTGTATCGGTGAAGGTTCTCACTTGAGTATCAACGTCTACTGCAAGGATGCTGTGCCAGGGCGTTTTACTCAGTGCGTCCTGTAGGCCTTCCCAATTAGCCTTCCCCCACAACCAGTTGGTGCGCTTCATGGGGGCGTCTCTCAGCGCGGCAACGCAAATTGTACTGAGGACCGCCATGTGATCAGAGGACCCCACTGCATTAAGAGGGCGGCAGGCAACAACACCATCAGGAAGGTCGGTGATGACCGGATCAAGGGAGGAGCCTGAGTTATGGGTGGGGAAGGTGACGTGATTAGTCAGACTGTAAACGGTGAGGAGTTCTTCAAAAGTTCTTGCAACCAAATTTTTTTTTTCTCTCTCTCTCTCTCTCTCTCTCTCATATGAGGCTAAAAATGTTAATGGCGTCCAAATATTTATGCTGCATGTTTAGGGTCTGGACGGAGGAAACATTTGCTGGGGAATTTTTTTTACGTCCTCGTGTTTACCCTCTCCACCATCTCCTTTTCTCTCTCTTTTCCCTCTACTTCTCCTCTTCACCATTATCTTAGCCATCATTCATCATGTCCTCGCTATCATCGTCATTTTCTTGCTTGTATATCGATCTATGGATATTCTGGTTCTCAGACATTGATTTTCTCTCTCTCTCTCTCTCTCTCTCTCTCTCTCTCTCTCTCTCTCTGAATATCAAAAATGTTTAGACAATAACATAATATTTTTTCGTTAGTTTCCGAATCACACAATAAAATTTATGCATAGAGCATTGTAAAATAGGCAAAACTCTTTGGATTGTGAGATAAGTGACGTAACTGGTAAAAGTGATTTTCCGTTTGAGATGTGTTATTATAATGATAAGAAAACTATGATTTAAATATTAATTATTATTATTATTATTATTATTATTATTATTATTATTATTATTATTATTATTATTATTTTTACCTCATGGTCGGCCCTAGCCCATTGTGGCGCAGGCAAATGTTTACAGTGGCGCCATCTTCTCTTGACTCATGCTACCCCCCGCAGCTCATTCTTGGTTGTTTATAAAACTGACAGATGTGTTAGCATTAAGAAAGGAAGGAAAACGGAATATTCTCGTTATATCATATTTTTTCAGATCACACTGCAATATTTTTCGGAGAATTTGTCACTTATGAATCAACTTAATTTATTATGTTTAAGATGTGATAATTAGTGTTGCTGCTTTGTAAAACGTATCAGTACTACTTGACATTTGTCAAACAAAAACTCATCGTTTTTCGTACGCTGGAAATGAATTTATTACTTGATTAGTAGTACAAAGATTTCAAGGCAAAATTCAAACAGTTTAGTTATGTCATGGTCATATACGTTTAGATTAATTTACAATAGAACACCTATTATCATACATCCATTCACATATTCAGACGAGAAACTTTTAAATCCAAAAAAATGAACACTACAAAACGTTTTCAATGGATGTTTAACACAATTATTATGTAATTCACCAGGATTAAAGAACTGATTAGGTCATTTAATATAATTATGTATGAATCTACATGTATTATCTTATTCACGCATTTTCAGAAAAGTTCATTCTAATAAATACTTGACGAAAAGAGGTTTATAGATTTTAAAAATTGATCCCATGATAAGCACTAATCATCAATGAGTTATACTGCAAAAATTGTTTGTAAATAATTAGCCTCTTTGCTCTGCGTATCAAACAAGCCGCTTTGGTTATGTGAGGGTAAATTAATGGACAGGAAAAACGCAATGCAAATCTTGTCTGTTGAAAACTGCAATAAGCTTTTTCGTTTGAAAATTTATTTCGACCAGTTTGCATTCAGTAACTACAAGAACACACACACACACACACACACACACATATATATATATATATATATATATATATATATATATATATATATATATATATATATATATATATATATACCACTTTCTGAATAGAAATCAGGGCACATACCAACCATGCCACCTGACGAGCTAAGTGAAGCTAAGCGTGAAGTCTTTTAGCTCATCAGGTGGCATGGTTGGCAAGTGCCCTGATTTCGATTCAGAGAGCACGGGTTTGATTCCTGGCACAAGTGGTTTGTTGAGATGTTTTTATATTGGTTAAAGACAGTTTCTTGATATATATACCACGGTGTTGTGTCGTATGGGATTGATTAAAAGTGTTTGCGACTTGCCCCGAGTGTGAGCGGGACTTCTTTACCTTTCATTCCTAGTAAGGGGGTGGGGACGTCAGGTTGGCTGCTTAAATGCAACCTCTGGCGTGAAGTCTTTTAGCTCATCAGGTGGCATGGTTGGTAAGTGCCCTGATTTCTATTCAGAAAGCACGGGTTCGATTCCTGGCACAAGTGGTTTGTTGAGATGTTTTTCTGTTGGTTAAAGACAGTTTCTTGATATATATATATATATATATATATATATATATATATATATATATATATATATATATATATATATATATATATATATACCAACACCAGGTATTATGTGTTCGTACTCGGCACTCATATTCGAAGACACTAACACAGTAGTTAAATGTATTTTTTATTCGTATTCGAATTATTTTTCATATAAATAAATATATTCTTATTCATATTCGAATATTTGGGCACAGTATTTGTGGTCGTCGAAAGCTCCGAGGAATATCATTTTTTTGTGACTGTGTGTTTTCTATCGTCAATTACATTCATTTGACTGGGAAGTGTTACCTTCAGCTACAACGCATGGAGAAGAATAGTATTCTAGCTCTACTGCAGAGTACGTCCAGTTGAAAATATTTGGTCTGTTACCGTCCCGAGTGCGGATGGATGAGCTGGTCTTCTCGTTCTCAGTCACTATTCTCTCACAAAGGAGATGCGTTATATCACCTTTGCCTTGTTGCCTTGGACGAGTGAGTGGATGAAATCAACGGAAGGTTGTTCACAACATGAGAAAACAAACAACTGCCTCTACTATAATTTTTTATTACAGAAAAGAAGATAGTTCAAGGGCGTGAAAAAAAAACAATAATGAAAAAAGAAGCCCGCTACGTAGAGTACAGAGGAGTGTCCAAAAAGAGAGGTCAATTTCGGGAGGAGAGGTGTCCTGACACCCTCCTCTTTAAAGAGTTCAAGTCGTAGGCAGGAGGAAATACAGATGAAGGAAGATTGTTCCAGAGTTTACCAGCGTGAGGGATGAAAGAGTGAAGATGCTGGTTACCTCTTCCATAAGGGGTTTGGACAGTATAGGGATGAGCTTGATTAGAAAGTCGTGTGAGGCGAGGCCGCGGGAAGGGGGAGGCATTAACTTAGCAAGTTCAGAAAAGCAGTCATCATGAAAATCGATAGAAGATAGAAAGAGAAGCAACATCGCGACGGAATTTAAAAGGTAGAAGACTATCAGTAAGAGGAGAAAAGCTGATGGGACGAAGAGCCTTAGACTCCACTCTGGCTAATAGAGATGTGTGAGTGTGGCCAACCTCGAGGAATCTGATTTAGTGAGAGAGATGTGAAGTTTCCGGTTAAGATTTTGAGTTAAGGATAGACCACGGATATTTAGTGTTGAAGATGGTGACAGCTGAGTGTTGTCGAAGACTAGGGGATAAGTGTTTGGAAGATTGTGTCGAGTTGATAGGTGGAGAAATTGAGTTTTTGAGGCATTGAAGGACACTAGGTTTCTTCTACCCCAATCGGAAATGATAGCAAGGTCTGAGGTTAAGCTTTCTGCAGCCTCCACTCTGGAGTCATGTACTTCCTGTTGGGATGGTCTTCTATTGAAAGAAGTTGAATAATGCAGAGTGGAAGCGTCGGCGTATGAGTGGACAGGACAGTTTGTTATGGAAAGAAGATCATCGATGAATAACAGGAAGAGACTGAGTGATAGGACAGAGCCCTTGTGGAACACCATTCTTAATAGGTTTAGGGGAAGAACAGTGCCCATCTACCACCGCAGAGATAGAACGGCCGGAAAGGAAACTGGAGATAAAGGAAAAGAGAGAGGGATAAAATCCGAAAGAGGGCAGTTTAGAAAGCAAAGACTTGTGCCAGACTCTATCGAAGGCTTTCGATATGTCTAGCACAGCAGAGAACGTTTCACCGAAACGGCTAAGAGAAGATGACCAAGAGTCAGTTAAGAGAGCAAAAAGATCGCCAGTAGAACGCCCCTTGCGGAACCCATACTGGCGATCAGATAGAAGGTTGGAAGTGGAAAGGTGATTTTGAATCTTCCGGTTAAGGATTGATTCGAAAGCTTTAGATACAGGAAAGTAAAGCTATAGGGCGGTAGTTTGAGGGATTGGGACGGTCACCCTTCTTTGGCACAGGCTGTACGAAGGCGTACTTCCAGCAGGAAGGAAAGGTAGATGTTGATATGCAGAGACGAAAGAGTTTGACCAGGCAGGGTGTCAGCACGGAAGCACATTGACAATAGGAGGCACTCCATCAGGTCCATAAGCCTTCTGAGAGTTGAGGCAAGAGAGGGCATAGAAAACATCATTATGAAGAATCTTATATAAGGTATAAAGGTGTCAGAGGGGGGATGAGTAGGAGGAATATGCCCAGAATCGTCCAGGGTGGAGTTCTTACAGAAAGTTGTAGCGAAGAGTTCAGCTTTAGAGATGGATGAGACGGCGGTGCTGCCGTTAGGGTTAAGGAGAGGAGGGAAAGAAAAAGAAGTGAAATTGGAGGAGATATTTTTGGCTCGCTGCCAGAAGTCACAGGAAGAATAAGAAAAAGCAAGGTTTTGACATTTTCTATTTATGAAAGAGCTTTTAGTAAGTTGAAAAAGAGATTTGGTACGGTTCCGGGCAGAAATATAAAGATCATGGTTAGCAGGAGTGCGAAGGCTCTGGTACCTTTTGTGAGCTGCCTCTCTATCTTTAATAGCACGAGAACAAGCATGATTAAACCAAGGCTTTTTTAGCATGAGGAGAGAAAGAACGTGGAAAAGTACATCCTCAGGTCGTCCCACCGAGCTGAAGCAAAATGCTATAAACATCGCCTCTTCGGTGGGTCCAGAGGATGTACAGGAGCAATAGGACAGGATATAGAATTAAAGTTGTGATCGGAGGAGCCCAACGGAGAGAACAGTTTGCCAGAGTAAGCAGAAGGATTAGAGGTAAGGAAGAGGTCTAGTATGTTGGGCCAGTCTCCAAGACAGTCGGGAATACGTGTAGGGTGCTGAACCAACTGCTCTACGTCGTTGAGGAGAGCAAAGTTGTAGGCTTGTTCACCAGGCTGGTCAGTGAAATAGGATGAAAGCCAAACCTATTTTTGAGTTCCCAACCTTGAAACCCACTCATTTTTTGCGAATTTCAAAAAACTTATTTAACAAATAATTTAGCCCTACCAATGTGCTTTCCAATATGATGGATAACATTTCCTTGCTCCTGACGCTTTGCCGTTTTTGTCTAGTATGCCATTGCTATTGCCTCTAGAAGGCTGTAATTTGGCATGTAGCCCCTCTTGGCAATGTAGTTTGACCAGCTCGAAGGATTGTTTGATAGCTCGATTCCAAGTTTGTCGTCAAGCCGTGACAATATAGCCTGTTATTCGGCCCTTTTGCCGCGATTTGGACACGTCCTAGATTTTTTCTTATAACTTTTTAAATTTTTTTAGTGCTTTCCATTTATGTTTCTGATTATTAATCTGTATTGATAGAGCTTTAATTTGCCACCAATCACGCCTTTCTAGCTTCAGTAGTTTTTGCTCGAGCTTGACCAGAGGCCGCGACGAAAATTCGCCAAATCTGACTCATTTCACGCGCCGCGACGAAAAACCTTCCTGACGCCACAAAAATTAATATATCTGCATAAACATTCATATATGAACACTTCAATATATTTGTATTAAGATCATTTTAAGATAACTATATGAAAAAGTTACTATTTTTATATAATCATTTCATTATATAAATCAATCTATATTAAGCGCCTTATTATACATGTTATTTTTTTATTTAGTATTCAACCCTATTTCTTCCCATTTATGAATAATACATTTAATTTGCTTTCTTTTGATATCAAATATGTATGTATGTGGGGTTCTTGAAAGGTCTGGACTTCTGAAAATCCCGTAAATTCTCAGCAATAAAAAATATAAAATAAAATATCTGAAAATTGAGTTATCAGACTCACAGCCCCTCTAGTCCTTATTTATTCAAATATCTGACCAGTCACATCTCTCATTGGGTAAGCAAAAGCCAGATAAACCTGCTCTTAAGTTTATTGAAAACAACAAAGAAACTCGCTGGAAATTAAGAATAATTAATTAACACCAAGCACACAGCAACCTAGCTATCTACGTTAAAACATTCTAGGAAATGGTTACTTAGCTGTAAGTGGAGAAGAGGGAGCCACACCCGGATCTGCCTCGTGTCTGGAGCCTTGGAGTCCTTCTTCAATCCTCTCTCGTTCCTCACTGCAACGCCGTACCCTCACTCCTCCCACGGGCTTCCCTGACCTTAGTACACAGTCACTCTGGACATGCGGATACTACAAGGCTGAAAAAACCCGGAGGCTGGAGAGGGACGTGTGCTCGCGGCGAAGTCTGGGCAGGAGATGACTTGAAAGATGGCGGCGGTCCCACAATGCTCAGGCCGGGTTCCGCGGTCAAGATGCCAGCTCTCGCCATACTGACAACTAGTTTTCTGTGCAACACTTAAGCTAAAACGCCCTAACGGCTATGGATTGTTATTTACTAATAACCTAACACATGCAATTAGTCATAGTGGGTCATGCATCCCACACATAGCTCAGCGTTGGCAGTAATAACGAAATGATTTGAAAAGCTTCTGTTTCCCGCCTTCTAGTTTTCCCGCGTGATCTGTGACTAATTCCCGCTCTCTCAATCAAAATGGCGGGGACTTCCGCGGAAATTTTCCACAGGCCACTCCCTGAATAATGAAATCATGACAATATATATATATATATATATATATATATATATATATATATATATATATATATATATATATATATATATATATATATATATATGGAAATGGAAAGCACTAAATAAATAAATAAAAATTATAAGCAAAAAACTAGGACGTGTCCAAATCGCGGCAAAAGGGCCGAAAAACAGACTATTTTGTTACGGCTCGACGACAAATTTGGAATCGAGCTATCAAAAACTCTCAAGCTGGGCAAATTACATTGCTATGAGGGGCTACATGCCAAATCACAGCCTTCTAGAGGCAATAGCAATGCCACAATAGACAAAAACGGCTAAGTGTCTGGAGTTCGTCAAAATCGCTCTCAAAAGGGTTTACGTTTTTAGCTCTAGCGACATAACTACTGCGAGTAGGGACATGTTATGCATGGTATTGTAAAGCACACTGGTAGGGCTAAATTATTTGTTAAATACGTTTTTTGAAATTCTTAACAAAGGAGTGGATTTCAAGGTTGGGAACTCAAAAATAGATTTTTTCAGTCGTTTTTTGCGAATTTATTCGATTTATTACCATTTTATGTCGGTTTTTGAGCCTGGTCGCTTATTACAACACATAGCCCTTTCATTTTGCCGTCGAAACATTTCTGTAGCCCCAGAAATAAGGGCGTTATGGCGATTCGCACCAAAGCGGGTGATTTTCCAAAATTCGCGGCTTAAGACTTTTTTTTTTTTTTTTTTACAGCTAAGGAGACAGTTCAAGGGCGTAAATAAAAAAATAAAAAAAAGCCCGCTACTCACTGCTCCCGAACAGAGGTCAAAGGAGTGTCCAAAAACGAGAGGTCAATTTCGGGAGGAGAGGTGTCCTGATATCCTCCTCTTGAAAGAGTTCAAGTCGTAGGTAGGAGGAAATACAGATGAAGGAAGATTGTTCCAGAGTTTACCAGCGTGAGGGATGAAGGAGTGAAGATGGTGGTTGACTTTTGCATAAGGGGTTTGGACAGCATAGGGATGAGCATGAGTAGAAAGTCGTGTGCAGCGGGGCCGCGGGAGGAGGGGAGGCATGCAGTTAGCAAGTTCAGAAGAGCAGTCAGCATGAAAATATCGATAGAAGATAGAAAGAGAGGCAACATGGCGGCGGAATTTGAGAGGTAAAAGACTATCAGTATGAGGAGGAGAGCTGATGAGACGAAGAGCCTTTGACTAAACTCTGTCAAGGAGAGCTGTGTGAGTGGACATCCCCTCACACATGAGATGCATACTCCTTACGAGGGCGGACAAGGCCCCTGTAAATGGATAGCAACTGTGCGGGGGAGAAGAACTTGCGGAGACGGTACAGAACGCCCAGCCTCGAGGAAGCTGATTTAGTAAGAGATGAGATATGAAGTTTCCAGTTGAGATTTTGAGTTAAGGATAGACCGAGGATGTTTAGTGTTGAGGAAGGTGATAGCTGAGTGTTGTCAAAGAATAGTGGATAGTTGTTTGGAAGATTGTGTCGAGTAGATAGGTGGAGAAACTGTGTTTTTGAGGCGTTGAAGGACACCAGGTTCCTCTTGCCCCAATCGGAAATGATAGTAAAGTCTGAGGCTAAGCGTTCTGTTGCCTCCAGCCTTGAATCGTTAAGTTCCTGTATGGTGGGTCTTCTATTAAAAGAAGTTGAGTAATGCAGAGAGGAGTCATCGGCATAAGAATGGATAGGACAGTTCGTTTTGGAAAGAAGACCATCAATGAACAACAGAGAATGGGAGATAGGACAGAACCCTGTGGGACACCACTGTTAATAGGTTTAGGGGAAGAACAGTGACCGTCTACCACAGCAGAAATAGAACGGTCAGAAAGGAAATTGGAGATAAAGGTACAGAGAGAAGGATAGAAACCGTAGGAGGGTAGTTTGGAAAGCAAAGATTTGTGCCAGACCCTATCAAAAGCTTTTGATATGTCCAGCGCAATAGCAAAGGTTTCACCGAAACGGCTAAGAGAGGATGACCAAGAGCCAGTTAGGAAGGCAAGGAAATCACCAGTAGAACGCCCCTTGCGGAACCCAAACTGGCGATCAGATAGAAGGTCAGAAGTGGAAAGGTGCTTTTGAATCTTCCGGTTAAGGATTGATTCAAAAGCTTTAAATAGACAAGAAAGTAAAGCTATAGGACGGTAGTTTGAGGGATTGGAACGGTCACCCTTCTTAGGCACAGGCTGTATGAAGGCATACTTCCAGCAGGAAGGAAAGGTAGATGTTGACAGGCAGAGGCGAAAGAGTTTGACCAGGCAGGGTGACAGCACGAAGGCACAGTTTCTAAGGACAATAGGAGGCACTCCATCAGGTCCATAAACCTTCTGAGGATTGAGGCCAGAGAGGGCAAAGAAAACATCATTTTGAAGAATCTTTATAACAGGCATAAAAGAGTCAGAGGGGGGATGAGTAGGAGGAATATACCCAGAATCGTCCAGAGTGGAGTTTTTAGAAAAAGTTTGAGAGAAGAGTTCAGCCTTAGAGATAGATGAGACGGCAGTGTTGCCGTCAGGACTCAGGAGTGGAGGGAAACATGAAGAAGTGAAGTTGGAGGAGATGTTTTTGGCTAGATGCCAGAAGTCACGGGAAGAGTTAGAGAAAGCAAGGTTTTGGCATTTTCTATTAATGTAAGAATTTTTGGTTAGTCGGAGAATAGATTTGGCACGATTCCGGGCCGAAATGTAAAGTTCGTAGTTAGCATTAGTTTGAAGGCTCTGGTACCTTTTGTGAGCTGCCTCTCTATCATTGACAGCACGAGAACAAGCGTGATTAAACCAAGGCTTTTTAGCGTGAGGAGTAGAGAAAGTACGTGGAATGTATGCCTCCATTCCAGAGACAATCACCTCTGCGATGCGCTGAACACACACAGAGGGGTCTCCATCCTGGAAGCAGGGCTGGGGCAAGTTTCCGGTCCATAGTGTAGGGTTCACTGATATATATATATATATATATATATATATATATATATATATATATATATATATATATATATATATATATATATATATATATATATATATATATATATATATATATATATATATATATATATATATATATATATATATATATATATATATATATATATATTACATAACAGAGAGCAACTCAAGAGGAACAAAAAAGAAGATGAAGAATAAAAAGCCCGATAACTGTTGCTCTCATATAGTGATAGCTATAGACGGGCCAAAGGAGAGGTAAATTTCGGATGGAGGGGTGTCTTGATACACTCTTCTTGAAGGAGGTCAAGTCATGGGCAGAAGGAAATACAGAAGAAGGAAGACTGTTCCAGAGTTTACCACCGAAGGGGATGAAAGAAAGCAGATGTTGGTTTACTCTTGCATAAGGGGTTTGGACAGTATAGGGATGAGCAGGAGTAGAAAGTCGTGTGCAGCGAGGCCGCGGGAGGTGGGGAGGCATGCAGTTAACAAGTTCAGAAGAGCAGTCAGCATAAAAATATCGATAGAAGATAGAAAGAGATGCAACATGGCGGCGGAATTTTAGAGGTAGAAGGCTGTCAGTAAGAGGAGGAGAGCTGATGAGACGAAGAGCCTTAGACTCCACTCTCTCCAGAAGAGTTGTGTGAGTGGAGCCCCCCCACAGGTGAGATGCATACTCCATACGAGGGCGGACAAGGCCATTGTATATGGAAAGCATCTGTGCGGGGGAAAAGAACTGGCGGAGACGATACAGAACGCCCAACCTCGAAGAAGCTGATTTAGTAAGAGACGAGATGTGAAGTTTCCAGTTGAGATTTTGAGCTAAGGAGATAGGTGTTTGGAAGATTGTGACGAGTTGATAGGTGGAGAAATTGGGTTTTTGAGCCCCTGAAAGACACAAGGTTCTTTTTACCCCAGTCGGAAATGATAGCAGGGTCTGAGGTTTAGCGTTCTTCAGCCTCCAGTCTGGAGTCTTGTAATTCCTGTTGAGAGGGTCTTTTGTTGAAAGAAGTTGAATAATGCCGAGTGGAGTCGCCAGCGTATGAGTGGATAGGACAGTTTGTTATAGAAAGAAAATCATTGATGAATAACAGGAAGAGAGTGAGTGATAGAACAGAGCCCTGTGGGACACCACTGTTTATAGGTTTAGGAGACGAACAGTGACCGTCTACCACTGCAGAGATAGAACGTCCAGAGAGGAGACTGGGGATAAAGGAACAGAGCGAAGGATAGAATCCGAAAGAGGGCAGTTTAGAAAACAAAGACTTGTACCAGACTCTATCAAAAGTTTTCGATATGTGTAGCGCAACTGAGAAAGTTTCACCGAAATGGCTAAGAGAGGATGACCAAGAGTCAGTTAAGAGAGCAAGAAGATCGCCAGTAAAACGTCCTTGCGGAACCCATACTGGTGATCAGATAGAAGATCAGAAGTGGAAAGATGCTTTTGAATCTTCCGGTTATGGATTGATTCAAAAGCTTTAGATAGACAGGAAAGTAAAGCGATACGGTGGTAGTTTGAAAGATTGGAACGGTCACTCTTCTTAGGCACAGGCTGTATGAAGGCGTACTTCCAGCAGGAAGGAAAGGTAGATGTTGATACGCAGAGACGAAAGAGTTTGACCAGGCAAATTGTCAGCACGGAGGCACAGTTTTTTTAAGAACAATAGGAGGCACTCCATCAGGTCCATAAGCCTTCTGAGAGTAGAGGCCAGAGAGGGCAAAGGAAACATCGTTCTGAAGAATCTTATTAACAGCCATAAAGGAGTCAAAGGGGGGATGTGTAAGAGGAATATGCCCAGAATCGTCCAGGGTGGGGTTTACACAGAAAGTTTGAGAGAAGAGTTCAGCCTTAGAGATAGATGAGACTGTGGTGCTGCCGTCAGGGTTAAGAAGTTGAGGGAAAGATGAAGAAGTGAAATTGGAGATATTTTTTGCTAGATGCCAGAAGTCCCGAAAAATATTAGAAATAGCAAGGTTTTAACACTTCTTATTAATGAAAGGACTTTTGGTAAATCGAAGAATAGATTTGGCACGATTCCGGGCAGAAATATAAAGATCATGGTTAGCATGAATGCGGAGGCTCTGGTACCTTTTGCAAGCTGCCTCTCTATCTTTGATAGCACGGGAACAAGCGTGATCAAACCAAGGCTTTTAAGCATAAGGACTTGAGAAAGTACGTGGAATGTGTGCCTCCATTTCAGAGACAATCACCTCTGTGATGCGCTGGGCAAACAAAGAGGGCTTTCTCTCCTGGAAGCGGCAATCATTCCACTGGAAATCGGAAAAGTACGTCCTCAGGTCGTCCCACCGAGCTGAAGCAAAATGCCAGAAGCATCGCTTCTTCGGTGGGTCCAGAGGCTGTACAGGAGCGATAGGACAGGATACATAAATACGGTTGTGATCGGAGGAGCCCAACGGAGAGAACCCTTTGACAGAGTAAGCAAAAGGGTTAGAGGTAAGGAAGAGGTCTAGTATGTGGGGTCGGTCTCCAAGACGCTGGGGAATACGTGTAGGGTGCTGAACCAATTGCTCTACGTCGTTGAGAAGAGCAAAGTTGTAGGCTTGTTCACCAGGCTGGTCAGTGACCGTACCAAATCTATTCTTCAACTTACTAAAAGCTCTTTCATAAATAGAAACTGTCAAAACCTTGCTTTCTCCAATTATTCTCGTGACTTCTGGCACCTAGCCAAAAATATCTCCTCCAATTTCACTTCTTCCTCTTTCCCTCCTCTCCTAAACCCTGACGGCAGCACCGCCATTTCATCTATCTCCAAGACTGAACTCTTCGCTCAAAATTTCTGTAAGAACTCCACTCTTGACGATTCTGGGCCTATTCCTCCTACTCATCCCCCCTCTGACTCCTTTATGCCTGTTATTAAGATTCTTCATAATGATGTTTTCTATGCCCTCTCTGGCCTCAACTCTCAGAAGGCTTATGGACCTGATGTATGATGTCAGACTATGGACTAAAACCTGCACTGACTGCCAAGCCTCCAAGGTGACGCGACACACACACTCTCCACCCGGCACCTTCACGCCCGTCACGGAGAGGTTCGACCATGTCCACATCGACCTTGTTGGTCCCCTGCCACCCTCCGCAGGCCACCGCTACATCCTCACCTGCGTGGATCGTTTCACACGCTGGCCCGAGGCCGCCACGATCGCTGACATCACTACGGACGCCGTTGCCCACGCCTTCATCGCCACTTGGGTCTCCAGGTTCGGCGTCCCTCTCAGCCTCACCTCAGACCGCGGCGGCCAGTTCGAGGCTAACGTGTGGAACAAAGTTATGACCCTCCTCGGCATCCGCCGCTACAGAACGTCAAGCTATCACCCGCAGGCTAACGGCATGGTCGAGCGCTTTCATCGGCAGCTGAAATCATCCCTCATGGCCCCCACCCAACGCGACAACTGGTCCCTGGCTCTTCCCTTGGTCCTCCTCGGCATCAGGTCCTCCCTGAATGAAGACCTGCACCACTCCTCGGCTGAACTAGTGTACGGCACCAACCTCCGGCTCCCAGGCGAACTTCTGGTGCCCACACCTGACACCGCCCCCTGCTGCGTCCAGGACTTCGCCGCCCTCCTCAAAGGTGCCATGAGGAGCCTCCAGCCGGTGCAGCCTCGCTCTTCCCCGAGGAAGACCTTCGTCAACCAAGACCTCGACACCTGCCCCCACGACTTCGTGCGCGTGGATGCCGTCCGGCGGCCCCTGCAGCAGCCCTACCAAGGACCCTACCGCGTCCTGAGACGGACCAGAAAGACTGTCACGATCGACAAACATGGTTCTCAGGACGCGGTCTCCATAGACAGGGTCAAGCCGGCGTACCTGCTGGCCCCAGACCAGGCGCCCCATCTCTCCGTCGCCGAAACAACACCGTCTGCACCAGTCCGCACCAGGAAGATATCGTTCCTTTTATGAAGTCACTGGGGAGGAATATCTGTAGCAGTCATCGCTCAAATTCCGTGCTCCTTCCCCTCAGTGACAATAAGAAAATGGAGCGCTGTAAACACAGACAAAGATTATAAGTGTTTTCATGTTAAATGTTCATCGTCAGTACTTGTCCCAGTCCTCGTCGTGTCTTCAATTTTTAACTTTTCTTGTACTCGTTGTTTACCTTTGACTGTCCGTCTATGTCCTTTTATTGTCCACCGTTACACATTGTTATACACATACACCAACACTCAAATGTCATCCACACTTCACAACATTCACACAAGCGCATACCCACACAAACACCTTTTCTTAGTGTCTTGTCTATGTCCATGACCTGTGTGATGTTTTGCAAATAAATTAACCCTGACGGATATTGAGTTTCTCTGTCCGGGAACCGCCCATTACTCAACGCTGCCAGGCGCCGACGCCTCCCGCCCATTCCTCCCCGCTGCCGGGCACTGCCGGCCGTCTCTCTGGCCGCTCCAAGGACGAGTACAAGCCAGCCAAGGACGCGGGGACAGCCAGTCTAGGACGAGGACAAGCCAGCCGAGGAAGAAGGAGTGCCACGGGCACCGTCTTCACATTTTCATGGTATTCACATGCATGTAGCCGACACAACACTTATACACCACATGTTAATGACATTTCAGGTGATTTTTACGTGCTATGTGTGTGTCCGTGTGGGGCCGTATCTAGTTTCCCTTAGGCTGTTGAATTTTATCCAAGTGTAGGGGGATGTATAATATTTTTCCTGAATTGTGAACATTGTTTGCATTTTAGGTATAGTCATTCATTTTATTTTCTCCTTTTCTTGTGTGTTTTTATCATGATAAGTATTCACTCATTATTCTTTTCCCTCTATTTAATGCGCTTTGGAAGCATCGGGGCCGAGTGAGCACACAGCAGTGCTAATTTTTCCTTTTACCATATTTTTCCTCATGAAGCCTTATTTTCCTAATGCCTTTTTTTTTTAAATGGCAGGTCAATCTGATCCGGAGTTAGAAACTTTGACCAAGGAATTCCAGAAGTTGGTGCAGGATTCGGAAGCGACCGCCGAGGATGACAATTTCCGTGTCCTAAGGAGCGGGTCAGCTCATGACAGAGTGCCTCCTCCTCCTCCTTCTTCTCTCCCGCATCATTACAAAGGTAATAACTTAACTACCAAGAATCCACAATGGCTACTTACACTATTAAACTTCTACGGCTACGGCATCAGTCAGAGCTTTCGCAGGCAATGAACCGGATTACAGTGCGAGAGACTTCATCCTACAATGCGAGGATGTTATGAACAACTCATTTGTGTCAGAACCGGGAGATAAAATCTCCTTCATTAGGTCCAGATTAAAGCCGGGAACATAAGCATCAGTTCTTATGTACACCAGCGCGTTCATGGAACCGCAACAAACCAAAGATTATGCCCAGTCTCGGTCACATTTTCTGGAGTCTTTTGGGGAAGATGTTAAGCACAGCCTTGTCAAAGGTGTTAATGTAGCTGTGACCAAATTGATTTCAGCTGTGGAGAGTAAAGGGCTTTTATCCGGACAAGTAGACGTCTATCGGTTGTCTACTAATTTGGGCTCATATTTGAAAGCTGGTGGCTGGACAGAGGGAGAGAATATGTCTCTATTGTACTTAAATTTCTGGACTTTTTCATATACATGGCTGTCATCAAAGGCCAGTTTCGAAAAAGTTCATTATCCCTAGCCTACGGCCCCACTGACAAGTTGCACGATTTCGTGCTGTAGATTAAAACAAAAATGGAGGAGAAAGACGGAGCGCCAGTTCCCACTGTTGCCACTGTCGACCAGAAGGCCGCTAATGTTAGTGCTTCCTCATCGGTGGTGGCGTCCGCCACCGAAAAGCCTAAGCGCCACTGTTCGTACTGTCAGCGCGACGGTCGTACGGTTGACTATTGTAGGGCTGAAAGGGAGAGGGGAGGCTCGCCGATGTCAGGCAAATCTGCTTCTCAGAAGGTCCCGGCCGCTTCAAACAGTCGAGCCGCGGGCTACAACACTGGCAAGTTCTGTTTTATCCACGGTACTGGTAGACACACCACAGAGGAGTGTTTCTCTGTGCTACAGTTAAAGAAAGAGCGAGCAGGAAAGTTCGTGAAGGGGTCGGGGGAAGCCGAGCGCCGCCCCCAAAACGACCTAGGGTAGCAACCCGGGGGCAAGCCTGCAGTGCAGGCTGACAATAGTAGCTTGTATGAATCTGTTGTTGCCTCGTGCAGTCAGCCTGAAATTATGGCGCTTAAAGTCAAGCTGGGTCCGCTACAAGCGTCATTTGCGGTCGACACCGGCGCTGCGGTTAATGTGTTGTCAGAAAAGACGTACATAGCTTTAAAACGTGCGTCGCGGGGGGGGCGGCCGCTACCAGCTACGACCCTCTGACCTAAGCCTTTGCGGTGTCACCGCCGACAGGCTTAACATCCTTGGGTTGATGAGTTTGCCAGTGAGTTTGGGACGAAACACCCTTGTAATGCGTTTGGATTTTTACGTGACTTCAAACTTTTCCCTGCCGTCTGACGGTCTTCTTGGGTTGTCGTCACTGAGGTCTAACCGCATGGTAATACTTCCAGATAGTAATACACTAAGGTTTCAAGGGAGATGTTTCAAGGCCATGGATCATCCTGTGCGCCTCGCTTCTCCTTGGGAAAGAAAGGAAATACCCAGCAAGGGTCGGGAAAGTGTTTCTCCTGAGTCGGTAGTGCATACCGTGCCGACTCTTTCCACGGTGCCGGTGCATGGCGCGGGCACCACCTCACTTCATGATAAACCACCAACACCACCTGATGTTTTCAGGGGATGGAAAAATGTCAATGCGATAGTCGTAGGGAATCATGAAATCCCTCAACGAACCGCAATGAACGTCCCCGTGTCAGTCCCTAACGCCACCGTAGGGTGTGACATCTGCCTAGAAGGGCCTAGTCGTGTCAACACGCTAGCGATAGAGTCCACCCTTAACACGGTACGCGAGGGGAGTAGGACCGTAGCTTTAGTGGTTAATGCCAGTGGCGGTCCAGCTAAACTAAAAAATGGAGTCATTTTGGGTCGCGCTTTAGCGTTCGACGGACAGGTGTCCCCAGACTCTTTGGAATTAAAGCGGCCTTGCGTCGGCGCAGTGGGTCAACCCGCCGCCGGCGACACATCTTGTCAGGCCTAATCTGTCGATTCTTTTGTCAAAGTGGTCGATTATCCCGAGCTTAAGGGCCCGCTTCTGAAGCTTTTACATCAGTATCGTGATGTCATTGCCCTGCCCGGTGAACCTTTAGGTGCGACTGCTACGACAGAGCACAAGATTAGGGTTAAACCCGACACCAAACCGGTGTACATTCCTGCATACAGACTTCCACACAGTCAAAGGCAGGTTGTACACGAACAGGTTAAAGACATGTTGGACCAGGGTGTTATTCAGCATTCCCGATCTCCGTGGAACTCGCCCTTGTTTTTAATCCCTAAAAAGAACGGAGGTTTCAGGCCTGTCATCGATTTTAGGAAAGTAAATGAGGTGACTGAGGATGATAGGTACCCTCTGCCCGTTTTAGGTGACTTGTTAATGTCCCTGGGGCAAGGGAATACTATTTTCAGTAGTCTTGACCTTTTAAGTGGGTACTGGCAGGTGCCGGTGGCAGCTGAATCCAGAGAGATTACAGCCTTCAGTACCCCTAGCGGTCATTTTGAATGGTTAAGGGTGCCGTTCGGCCTCAAAACCGCACCCATTACTTTTCAGAGGATGAACAACACATTGTTCTCTGACATGATAGGCAAAGAAGTCTACGCATATTTAGATGATTTAATCATCTGTAGCAAGGATGGCGACAGTCACCTAGCTAAACTAGAAGCAGTTCTGCTTAAACTTAGAGGCGCTGGCCTTAAGGCCAAGCTGACTAAATGTGAATTTTTAAAGCCAAAAATCACCTTCTTAAACCACATTGTTGATGGAGATGGTATCCACACGATGGACGATAAAATATCGGTCATAAAGAATTTTCCGCAACCCCAAACCGTCGAAAACGTTCGGTCTTTCCTTGGGTTGTCCGGCTACTATAGGCCTTTCGTAAAAGGTATTGCCAAAATTGCTTCGCCTCTAACGCAACTTTTAAAGAAAGAGGTACCTTTTCGTTGGAATGCCCCACAACACAAGAGTTTTACAGACTTGAAGTCAGCGTTAATCAACGCTCCAGCCTTGGCATTCCCGGACTACAACGTCCCTTTTACGCTTTATACAGATGCCTCAGCCCTAGGTCTTGGTGCTGTTTTGCTGCAACCGGACGCTCGCAGTAAAAATCGCGCTATTGCGTACGCAAGTCGTACTTTATACCAGGCTGAATCAAACTATTCAGTGACCCATCAGGAAACCCTAGCGGTTGTTTGGGCTCTTAAACATTTTAGGGATATTATCCTTGGCTATTCTATCACTGTCTTTACGGACCACGCGCCAGTCACCAAGCTTTTTAAGGGTAGAAACCTCACCGGTCGACTGGCACGGTGGTACCTGACCATCCAAGAATTTGGGCCAACCTTTAAGTATTTACCTGGCCGCGCGAATGTCGTCGCGGATTCACTGTCTAGAAACGTACCTGTTGGCTTGGTGGCGAAAACGCCTACTGAAATTCAAAATTTCAGTCTAAAGGATTTAGCAGCAGCCCAACGTCGACATGACGTTTGGGGTAAAGTAATATACGCTCTGGAATCGGGTGATGAAACAAGTCTCCCGCCACTACCTGTGTCTCTTTCACAATTTTTCTTGTCACAGGACGGTGTCTTGTGCCGCTACTGGCCCCGCAAAAAGGAGTCTGTCGCACAGTTTGTGATACCGGAGTGCTTTGTACCGGCGGTGCTGAACTTAATTCATGACGCGGTCATTGCTGGTCACCCGGGGAGGGAACGCACATTAACAGCGGCCCGAGCGGTCTATTTTTGGCCAACTATGCGTGTAGATATTGACGCGTATGTGGCTAAGTGTGTAAAGTGTGCCCAACATAAAGGGACGGTGCCTAAGCCTGCGCCGATCCTAGACTACCCGCCCCCTGACCGGCCTTGGAATGTAGTTTCTATTGACTTGCTACAGCTTCCCGCCAGCCACCAGGGCGCTAGGTACCTCTTAGTTTGTGTAGATCACTTGTCGCGGTACGTTGTTTTAGCCCCGGTGAAAGATAAATCTGCTAAGGCCATTGCTCATGCCCTAATAACTCATCTAATTTTTCAATACTCTACACCTTAGAGTGTTGTTTAGTGATACTGGAACCGAGTTCCGAAATCAACTTTTAGCAGAAATATGCAAACAGTTTGGCATTACACAATCTTTTACAGTCAGTTATCACCCAGCCAGCAACGGCCTTGTTGAACGCGCGAATAGGAAGATTTTAGATGTCTTGCGCCCGGTCGTTAGCGGACTTCAGCATACCCGGGAGGACTGGCTAGCATGTGTTGCAGCAAGCATTAACAGCCGTGTTTGTGAGTCAACGGGACAATCTCCCCACTACATAGTTTTTGGGGTTGAGAAGAGACTCCCTTATGACCTGCTTAGTAGTTCTCATTCACCTGTATATAATGTAGATGATTATTCTAAGGTTCAACTCAAAGTTTTCACAGATATTCATAGAAACGTCAGAGAGAGACTGCAGGCGACATCTGAGGCTATGTGCTTGCAACAACACAAGCGTGCCGCTCCTGTTTCCTTGAAAGTGGGTGACTTTGTTATGATTCGAGTCCCGGAGAGACATTCGAAGTTGTCCCCTAAATTCGTGGGCCCACGCCAGATAGTTAGACAACTAGGTGGTCACAAATTTGAGCTTTATGATCTTATTTTTAATTCATATGAAATTGTGCATAGTGATCGCCTCAAAAAGACAGACGCTCAGCCTGAGGTCATCGATTCGACTTTAGTTGAACCAGCGAGAACCGCCTGTTTGCGTCAGCCTAACGATGCCTTGTCTATCTTTCCAACACACGATTATAACCTGCGTCCTCGCCAATAAGGATTTTCTGCTTGGTTCCAGGAAATGTTACGCCTCGCCTTCTACTACCTTCTGCGCTCCGTTCTGGCTGCAGACCCTGCGCACTTCTACCCGGGAGCCCTCTCTGCTCATTTGGGCCGGGATTCTCTGGTTGAGGATGCCCTGTGGGTCCAGTACCCGTTTACTGCTCTGGTGGAAATACCGGGCACACTGAGGACAATAACGGAGCAAGTGACTGGGGTTGTGTTGCAGATCCTGCGTCTGATGCATGACCGCATAAAGTACTTGAATGACACTCTAACCCTGGCTTTGGAGAACTACGCAACCCTTTCCTTTCCTAACCGTACTAAACGGGGCTTGATTGATGGGATTGGGCAACTTTCCCGCATGTTGTTTGGAACCGCAATGGATGAGGATGTGGAAGAACTGCGGGATAGGTATAACCACTTGGCTTCACTTGCTGCTACTCAACACAAAACCATTAGGATGAATTCCTTACACATTTCCAGACTTGAGCATGCATTACAGGATATTGCTTCTTATTCTCGAACCTTAGGCTCTTCCATTAATGAGTTGTGGACCGGCATGGCTAATATGTACCAAATGGAACTTGTTCTACAAACCTTGCCTGCCTTGGAGAGTGCAGTCAACTCTGTCCTCCATACTAATGCACTGGTGATACAGAATGTAGTGGATGCAGATTGTAGTAGGGTTACCTCTTCTCTTTTTCCTGTCAGGGATTTGCAAAAGGCTTTGAAAATAGGAGTAGAGGACCACCAACTAACACCTTTGTTTGACATGCATGCCATACACCACTACTATCCCTTGCTGGAGTCATTCCTGACGTCGGAAGCTATAGTGATTCACGTTCCCTTCAGGTCAAAGGATGTGTTTGAGGTTTCCCAACCCTTTCTCAGTCAATAACTCGGTGATGGTGCTTGACTTACCTGCCACAGTGGTCTTGATTCGTAATGATATATCGCTTTATGCAACGGGCCAGACGTCAGACCTAGGGTCCTGCAAAACAGAGTGTCACAATCTCTATTTTTGCTCAGCGTCACTCTTTGCATTCCTCCCGTTGACAGGTGGTATCTGCGAGGTGGTGCTGACCCAGTCGGATGCTTCTAAAGCTCTAGAGACTTGCCCCTATCGTCACGTCGTCCCTAAATCACTTTTCCACAGAAGGTTCTCCGGATTTCACTACTTCTTTTTCACACTACCAGTGTTTGTGACAGTGGTCTGTCCTGAAGGCTCAACTTATAGAGAGGTTGCAAGTCACCTGGCGGTACGGGTGGCTTGTTCCCTCCGTTCTGTCAATTTGACGACTTTTCCGGAGAAGCTCCATCATGAATTTGCGGCCACAAATGCCATCCCAATCTATCCTATTGACAGTTTAGTGAATCTCACCTTTTCTAGGATGAAGTATGTAACAAATAGCCTTTCCGAGCTAACCTTTTCAAATTTCTCGGAAGTGGAGTCACATGTCCATGCCTCACTTCCGGTTTACCTTGCCCCATATGGCCATTACCCATCGCTGCTCTTACCGGTGGTTCTTTTTATCATCATTGTCATCCCCCTGTTCTGCCTTGTTAAGCGGGCTCTGACTTTGTACAACCATCTTCAGGCAAGGGTTGCTCCACCGCGCTGAGTTCGTACACATTGTGACTCGAAGATTCAGTTTGTATCAAATCTTCTTCAAGGATTTTTCCTTTTCTTTTTACTATTCCAAATAGCTCCATTACCATGTATCCTAATGACAATTTAGTTAATTTATTTTTCTAGGATGTATCTTGTAAATAACTATTCGAGCTATTATTTTGTTTTCTCGGAATAGTGCTGAGCTTCCACGTCCACGACTCTTGCCCTGTTTACCTCGCCCTGTATGTACTTTGCCCATTTATTGTTACTTCCATGATTATTTTTATTATCATTGCCATTTCCCGATGTTGTATCGTTAGGCGGGCTCTGACTTATATATATATTTTTTAAATGCAACCATAATAGGCCCTCGTTTAACTAGTACACATTGTGCGTCTGTGACATGGGTAGGTACACTGATTTCAAAGGTCGGGTGAGCCGCGAGGTCGCGACTTTTAAGGTGACCGAGCGATGTAATGTGTATCTTATAACATACATGTGAATGTGTGAATGTATGTCGTAACGCCATGGCCCAGCGGCGCCAGGACGTTACACGTAGGCGCTACGTTGTGCTTAGGAGGTGCTCCTTGCCGTGGGAACGGTGTTGATTCAGCGAGCCTGGTGCCGCTGGCCGCTCCTGTGCCGGGCGAGAGGCCGGCAGATATTAGCGGGCGGCGGGCGAGAGGAGAGGACTTCTCGGGGTGTGCGTACGACTTACGACTTGTCCACAAAATACTGTAACTATTCTGTAAGACTGTTATTATATTTAAATAGCCAATACAACTATTTAATCAACCAGAGAGAGAGAGAGAGAGAGAGAGAGTAAATTAAGTGAACTCAAAGTGAACTTAACGGCTCCGCTCGGCCAACACATAATATACCTCACTTAAGTAAAGGCTATAGTGTTGTCTCAACCACTTCAATCAACTGGAGAACGCAGGCAACGGTACACCGGACCTGACGTGAGATAACAGTTCGCGCCTTAAACATAAACACTAAAAAAAGCAGCTAACAAAAAGGCTAACAAGACCTTGCTATCATTTCCGACTGGGGTAGAAGGAACCTTGTGTACTTCAATGCCTCTAAAACTCAATTTCTCTACCTATCAATTCGACACAATCCTCTAAACACCTATCCCCTATTCTTCGACAGCACTTAGCTGCCACCTTCTTCAGCACTAAATATCCTGGAAATATCCTCGGTTTATCCTTAACTCAAAATCTTAACTGGAATCCTCACATCTCCTCTTTCACTAAATCAGCTTACTCTATCTTTTCTCGATTTTTTCACGCTGACTGCTCTTCTGAACTTAGTAACTGCATGCCTGCCCCCCTTCCCGCGGCCCCGCTGCACACGACTCTCAACTCGAGCTCATTCCCATACTGTCCAAATCGCTGCTGCAAAAGTTAACCAGTATATTCACTCTTTCATCCCTCATGCTGTTAAACTCTGGAACAGTCTTCCTTCATCTGTATTTCCACCTGCCTACGACTTGAACTCTTTCAATAGGAGCGTTTCAGTACACCTTCCTTCCCGAAATTGACCTCTCTTTTGGCCACTCCTCTTAATCTTTTTTATAGGAGTGAATTACGGGCTTTTTTTCATTATTGTTTTCTCTTTTTGCCCTAGAACTATTTTCTTTACTGATATATATATATATATATATATATATATATATATATATATATATATATATATATATATATATATATATATATATATATATATATATATATATATGGTTTTGGTTATATTTTTCTTGATATATTTCGTAACAGCGTGATACTGAGAGGAGTCTGCGTCATTATTTAAAAATTCGGGTACTGTGCACTACTTTACTACTAGGAGTAAAACCTTTCTACCTCCCCCCTTGTTTCTCTTCCTGTTGTATAACCGAACTACTAATACGTATATTGCATTTATGTTTGTGTTTGAAAATCTGTTTGTTATTTTGTCAGTGGTGTCCTGTCTTTATTTCAACGCATATCAATCAGCTGTTGACAACCAGAATGCACGAAATCGGACTGTTTGGGATGGGGTTGCCTATATAATAACTTAATTCCATATCACCACTCCCGAGCCTCTGTGGTCTAGTGCTCAGCTTATCTTGTATTAGGCAGCCCCTAATTCGAATCCCGGCCCTGGCTCACCTAGCTGTTCATCCTCCCTTTCGGGCTTGTCGATAAATGGGTACAAGGGGAATCCTGTAAGGTAAACTGTGGCAATCCCGGATTTCACACTGACCCTGTGTCCTGTGTTAACTGGTTCTTACCTAAAACAGGCTCAAAGGGCCAACGGACCGGAGATGAGCACCGCAGCCACGCGCACCTATAATGTATGCATCAAGGATTCTAGAATATAAGGATGTGCGATCCAATGTAAAAGACTGGATGTCGCCGGTGGTGCCATCTATTGGACTTCAGAAAAACTAAACGGTGAAAACGTTTTTGCAGGAGCAACAAAATATCATTATTTGAAATTATATCTGCGTCTCGATTCATTTTCGTTTTTTTTTTTTACAGCAAAGGAGACTGCTCAAGGGCTTAAAAAAGAAAGCAATAATGAAAAAAAAGCCCACTACTTCCTGCCTCTAAAAGATTAGAGATGATCGGTCGAAAGAGAAGTCAATTTCGGGAGGAGAGGTGTCCTGATATCCTCCTCTTGAAAGAGTTCAAGTCATAGGCAGGAGGAAATACAGATGAAGGAGGATTGTTCCAGAGTTTACTAGCGTAAGGGATGAAAGAGTGAAGATGCTGGTTAACTCTTGCATAAGGGGTTTGGACAGTATAGGGATGTGCTGGGTTAGAAAGTCATGTGTGGCGATGCCGCGGGAGGGGGGAGGCATGCAATTAGCAAGTTCAGAAGAGCAGTCAGCGTGAAAATATATATAGAAGATAGAAAGAGAGGCAACATGGCGGCGGAATTTAAGAGGCAGAAGACTATCAGTAAGAGGAGGAGATCTGATGAGACGAAGAGCCTTACGGTGGGGTTATCAGTCAACCTCTTCCCTCTTCGTCGAAGCGTCGCTTAAAGAGTGTGTTTCCGTTAGAAGGTATTATCAAACGCTTGCTTCTCTTCTCCCTCGGAAGCTTTCTTTCCGTGTAGTGTTGATACTACTGCAAATTAAACAAATGTTGAAAACCGAAACATTAATGCATTTTAGGTACATTTCTGTAATGGAAAATATTGTGGGGCAATTATTTATGTAAACAGTGCTTGATACAGTGACATACACTATATATAGCAGAAAATTTATATTGATGCGTTAATTGGTTGGTACCCTTGGCGATGTTTGTTTCGCTCTCAACTCGTGCCGTCACCTGTGGGCGGAGCTTAAGGCTGGTTTACACGGACGACAGTTTTGCCACGACATGCCACGACAAATGTCGTGACACAAGCTGGGCACGAGAAGGCCACGAGAAAAGTTGTCGCGCATCTATCGTGCCCTTGTCGTGCACGCCCCGTGCAGGTCGCGACAATTGCTTTTACACACACGAAAACGGGCACGAGGGGCGTTTCAGGTGGCACGAGGCTGCCACGACAGTTCATCTTCTGCCACGACGGGCCACGGGGCGCCACGAGATGTCGTGCCCTTGTCGTGAAGGGGCTACGAGGTGGCACGACAGAATGGGCACGACAGATTTAACATTTTTCTCGTGGCACTGTCGTGACCAAATATTGAGCATGTTCAAAATTTTTCGGGTTGTCGCGACAAGGCCGCGGGGTGGCACAACAAAGTCACGAGGAGTCCACGGGCTGCCACGACAGTTGTATTTACACGGACACGAGGTGGCACGACAGTTTGTCGTGGCATATCGTGGCAAAACTGTCGTCCGTGTAAACCAGCCTTTAGGAGACCTCGTTAGAATAAACTGCTTTTGTTTTCTTTATCCTCCACCTGTTCCATGAGACATCTCTTTTTCCCTTCGTTATTTATCCCTTGTAAATATATTTTTAACTAGCTTTATAGCTCCTATCAGTGGGTGGAAAATGGTATCATCTATTTTGCTGAGCTTTGCTTAAGCTCCACCCACAGGTGACGTCACGAGTTTGGACAACGATGATTGGACGTAAGAAGCCCAGCACGGAGTACAACATAGCACCACATACTCATACAGACTTGGGAAACATGCGCCCGAAGGCCGAAGCCTGTCAGTCCGTCACTTTAAAATTCATCCCAGCAATTTTCATGCTTATGGTTCGAAGTGCCCGCCCCACAAACGCTCCAAAAATAGAACTGTTGTGAATAGTTGAGACTGAAGAACGGGGCGTGTTGGGCGCCGTGTTCCAATATTGGCTTATATTATTATAAGAACATTGAAGTCTTGAATAAACAGAAAAATATTGTTTGTCGCATTGTATGACTTATAAGGTCCAGAAAATTAAGATGGTTCTTAGACCTAATTAATAATACGGCAACATGGAAAATGCTATAATAAAGCATTAAATGTGCGAAAAATTGGCGAAGAGCTGGCCTTCACCTCCTCTTCATGAAGAGAGAAAATTAGTTAATTTCTTTCCCGCTCGCCGCTTCGCGCGCTGCATCAAAGACACTCCTCTTCTCTGATAATACCGTTTGGTCCACGATGCCTGGTTTCTTCGCGGGAAGGGGGAAGAGACTGATTGATAACACGGCTGTTAAACTCCACTCTGTCCAGAAGAGCTGGCGGACAAGGCCCCTGTATATGGATAGCAACTGTTCGGGGGAGAAGAACTGGCGGAGACGATACAGAACGCCCAACCTCGAGGAAGCTGATTTGGTGAGAGAGATGTGAAGTTCCCAGTTAAGATTTTGAGGCAAGGATAGACCGAGGATATTTAGTGTTGAAGAAGGTGACAGTTGAGTGTTGTCGAAGAATAGGGGATAGATGTTTGGAAGATCGTGTCGAGTTGATAGGTGGAAAAATTGATTTTTTGAGGCATTGAAGGACACAAGGTTCCTTTTACCCCAATCGGAAATGATAGCAAGGTTAAGCAATCAGCAGCCTCGAGACTGGAGTCATGTAATTCCTGTTCAGAGGGTCTTCTATTGAAAGAAGTTGAATAATGCAGAGTGGAATCGTTAGCATATGAGTGGGTAAGACAGTTTGTTATGGAAAGATGATCATTCATAAAAAACAAAGAGAGTGGGTGATAGGACAGAGCCCTGTGGAACACCAATGTTAATGAAGGTTTAGGGGAAGAACAGTGACCGTCTACCAAGGATTATATACTATAAGGATAACTCACTAACCATTTGTTTTAACCACAATGCACCGCGGATGACGTCACACATGTACACAAATAGTGCTGAGCGAGAAACTGGTTCACTTCACTGTGTTCTCACCGCAGCGTGCTCAGTGAAAATGGGGATTTGTGCTGTATATGGGTGTTACGGTGGTTCAACCTATATAATAAGGATAGCTTACTAAGCATTTCTTTTACCCACAATGCACCGCGTATGCAATCTGGTTCACTCTCTCCATATAAAGTGTATTGGGGGGCCATTATTTATTGATCTTGTCACTCATTCATAGTCAGATTTTGCGCTTTTTTTGGTTGCTGGGGATATGTGGTTGAGTTGGGCAGCTGTTGAGTTGGCCAGCGGTGGATATATTTGAGAAATATGTTATAAGGGGGTTGCTGGGAAATGTTGCTGTCTGCCATGTATCGGTGCTTCCGTTTTCTCAAGTTTCGTTAACGTTCGTTTTCTGCAGCTTTATAGGTTTAACTAATCCTGTCATCTAAATAGCTAACACAGATATATATAAATATATATATATATATATATATATATATATATATATATATATATATATATATATATATATATATATATATATATTATTAATTGAAGTATTACTGTTGGATCAGGAAAATTATATCAAATGGTTAGTATAAATAATGTATAAAAGGATCAATGTATATGTAAGAATACACTAAGACTATTCCAACTTCTTTATTAACTATAACGATATTGAGGATTGGTTACCCCTTTAAAGTTGTAGAGGGTGGATGTTGGTGAAATTTGAGAGAACGTATGCGTCGATGTGTGGTGGAGTGCAGTGTTTCTCGGTACCTTTTTCTAACATATTTCTCAAATAATCATGTTGCTGTGTATTGTTTGCCAACTCAACAGCTGCCTCATTTGATCGCATATCCTTAGCAATCAAAAATGCGCAAAATCTGTCCATGAATGTGAATAAATAAGGGTTTTCTAGTACATTTTATACCGTGAGAGCAGGGTGATGGTGAACCAGATGACATACCGCAGTCATGACGCCATCGATGACGTTTCAGTGAGCTATCCTTATATTATATAATCCTTGCCGTCTACCACCGGAGAAATGGAACGACCGGAAAGGAAACTGAAGACAAAGGAACAGAGAGGGAGAGAATCCGAAAGAGGGCAGTTTAGAAAGCAAAGACTTGCGCCAGACTTTATCAAAAGCTTTCGATATGTGTAGCGCAACTGAGAAAGTTTCACCGAAACGACTAAGAGAGGATGACCAAGAGTCAGATAAGAGAGCAAGAAGATTACCAGTAGAACGCCCCATGCGGAACCCATACTGGCGATCAGATAGGTCAGAAGTGGAAAGGTGTTGTTGAATCTTCCGGTTAAGAATTGATTCAAAAGTTTTAGACAGGCAGGAAAGTAAAGCTATACAGCGGTGGTTTGAGGGGTTGGAGCGGTTACCCTTCTTAGGCACAGGTTGTATGAAGGTAGGAAGGAAAGGTAGATGTTGAGAGGCAGATGCGAAAGAGTTTGACCAGGCAGCGTGTCAGCACGGAGGCACAGTTTTTAAGGACAGTAGGAGGTACTCCATCAGCTCCATAAGCCTTCTGAGAGCTGAGGCCAGAGAGAGCATAGAAAACATAATTCCGAAGAATCTTAATAACAGGCATAAAGGAGTCAGAGGGGGGATGAGTAGGAAGAATATGCCCAGAATCGTCCAGAGTGGAGTTGTTACAGAAAGTTTGAGCGAAGTGTTCAGCCTTAGAGATAGATGAGACGGCGGTGCTGCCGTCAGGGTTAAGGAAAGGAGGGAAAGATGAAGAAGTGAAATTGGAAGATATATTTTTGGCTAGGTGCCAGAAGTCCCGGGAAGATTTAGAAAAAAGCAAGGTTTTGACATTTGCGATTGATGAAAGAGGTTTTGGTAAGTCGACGAATAGATGTGGCACAATTCCAGGCGAGAATGTAAAGATCATGGTTAGCGGGAGTTCGAAGGCTCTGGTACCTTTTGTGAGCTGCTTCTCTATCTTTGACAACACGAGAACAAGCGTGATTAAACCAAGGCTTTTTAGCATGAGGAGTAGAGAAAGAACGTGGAATGTATGCCTCCATTCCAGAGACAATCACCTCAGCAATGCGCTGGGCACACACAGAGGGGTCTCCCTCCTGGAAGTAATAATCATTCCACGGTAAATCAGATAAGTACATCCTCAGGTCGTCCCACCGAGCTGAAGTAAAATGCCAGAAGCATCGCCTCCTCGGCGGGTTCAGAGGATGTACAGAAGCGATAGTACAGGATACAGAAGTAAGGTTGTGATCGGAGGAGCCCAACGGAGAGAACATTTTGACAGAGTAAGCAGAAGGGTTAGAGGTAAGGAAGAGGTCTAGTATGTTGGGCCGGTTTCCAAGACGGTCGGAAATACGTGTAGGGTGCTGTACCAACTGCTCTAGGTCATTGAGGAGAGCAAAGGTGTAGGCTTGTTCACCAGGTTGGTCAGTGAAAGAGGATTAAAGTCAAAGCTGGTGGTGAACATTGAAATCTCTCAAGATGGAGATCTCAGCGAAGGAAGAGTGGGTCAAGATGTGCTCCACTTTAGAGTTCAAGTAGTCAAAGAATTTTACATAGTTAATAGAGTTAGGTGAGAGATAAACAGCACAGATGTATTTAGTAATAGAATGACAATGAAGTCTTAGCCAGATGGTGGAAAATTCTGAAGAGTCAAGGTCGTGGACACGAGAGCAAGTGATGTCGTTGCGCACGTAGGCGCAACATCCAACTTTGGATTGAAATTTAGGATAGATATAGTAGGAGGGAACAGAGTAGAGATTGCTGTCAAAATCTCAGAAACCCGTGTTTCGGTGAGGAAGAAAAGGTGAGGTTTAGAACGAAGACCGCGAATGTTGCAGAAATTGATAAGAAAAAGGTTCGAGGAGCTATGAAGACACCTCTCATGTCAACAGCCAGAAGGGAATCCTCCCTGGGGGAATCTGTCCCCCCCCCCCCCCCCCCCATCCCAGGCGGCGGCTCTGAAGCACTAGTATTGTGCGCTATTTTAAATTTTTAGTTTTGGGAAAAGGTGTGTATGTTGTATGAATGTTGTGTGGTGTGGATAGAGAGAGGATCTGTCTTTAGAGAGCATGCTGAACTATTCTCTGGTGTTGATGGAGACCATAGGGAAACGGTGGGAAGGGTCTTTGGAGGGCTTCAGCACCCTCCTCTCTTCCCATATATACCTCACCGGGAGTGGCTTATCCCCGTTTCGGTAGGTGTCTTCCTACCTACTCCACCCAAGCCGTTAATTGAATATAAGAGATACGTTTCTACGACATATCATTCATTATCTTTATTAGATTATTCTTCGGAAATTCTTGATGCGATTGTGGCAGGAACAGAATCTCCAGCCTTGAAGTACACCATCATTTAACTTCCTAGAGACGACAGATGATATGTGCAGAGCAATCGAAAAATAGCCTCATACATTATTTTTTATTTATTTATTTATTTATTTATTTATTTTTTTTTTTTTTTACGTCGTGGCCTATTGCGCCGGTAGGCTTCTTCCCGGTGGATCATGATGGTCGGCCCAAGGCTTCTTCCCGGTGGGGCCTGATGGTCGGCCCAGCCCGTTCTGGCGCAGGCGAGTGTTTATAGTGAAACCATCTTGCATTGGCTCAAGCTGCCCTTCCGGAACTCATTTATAATACTAGAATCTAGAGTCCAGGTTGATAGGTGGTCTTCTGGACAGCATGTGGTTAGTTTTAAGCCACTCGGCGGGGCTGAAAAATCCCAGCTTGGTGGCACCGGGCAGTGATTGAACTCGCGTCGTCCTGAACGCGGCGCCGTCACGCTATCCATTCAGCCACCACCTTCCCGAATAGGCGAGATAAACATATGACAAGCGGCTGGCAAAAATATATGATAAGCGATAGGTTGCTACGCAGTCAATTTTGAATATTGACTCACTGGATTCATCTACGTCGTTATTAATGATCCATGGATTAAAGTTTTGATAAATATCAGTGCTAGTAATATACAAGAACATAGAGAATCTTCCGATTCCTAACAATTCTCAGCCAAACCAATAAACAGTCCTGTAACGGAGAGAACGAGCTGGCCAAGGTTCAAAATAGTAATTGTACCATCCTGCCAGGTCTTCTCTCGCTTCTCGTCTAGTTCTTTTTTTTTTTTTTACACCAAAGGAGACAGTTCAAGGACGTAAACAAAAATAAAATAATGAAAAAAAAAGCCCGCTACTTACCACTCCTGAATAGAGTACAGAGGAGTGGCCAAAAAGAGAGATCAATTTCGGGAGGAGAGGTGTCCTGATACCCTCCTCTTGAAAGAGTTGAAGTCGTAGGCAGGAGGAAATACAGATGAAGGAAGCTTGTTCCAGAGTTTACCAGCGTGAGGGATGAAAGTGTGAAGATGCTGGTTAACCCTTGTATAAGGGGTTTGGACAGCATAGGGATCTGGACCTGGATCTGGATTAATGATGCGCAGGGCACCTGTACAGGTGCATAACACGCATATCAATGAGCTTGATCAGTAAGTCGTGTGAGGCGAGGCCGCAGGAGGGGGATGCAGTTAGCAAGCTTAGAAGAGCAGTCATCGTGAAAATATCGATAGAAGATAGAAAGAGAGGCAACATCGCGACGATATTTAAGAGGTAGAAGACTAGCAGTAAGAGGAGGAGAGCAGATGAGACGAAGAGCCCTTAGACTCCACTTTTGTTCAGAAGAGTTGTGTGAGTGGAGTTCCCCCACACGTGAGATGCATACTACATACGAGGGCGGACAAGGCCCCTGTATATGAATAGCAATTGTGCGGGAGAGAAGAACTGGCGGAGAAGATACAGTTTACCCGCACAATGGGGTATATTCATCCTTAGCAGATGTAACCAGCGAATAGGCTATTGTGTCCAAAAGGCTTGAATTATTCTTTCAGTTATCGTAAATTACTCGTGTTTCTCTGGGACTTGTAACAATTACACTTCAATACAATAAGTAACACTCTTGTTAATAAAAAATATAACTGATCATTTTCGTTGTTTTATTTATTGGTAAACGAGAAAATAAATGCCGTGCGGAAGCTTATCCTCATCAAAAACCGTACTTGTATGAAAGCCCTGCAAAATCAAGCAAAAATGGGCTTTTTAAAAAAATCTATTTGCATTACAATATTTGCTGAGTATCTGCTTTGGGTGTATTAGTGTCGCTTTCGCCGAAATTTATTTAAAACATTAGGGCGTCAAGCATTTCGACAGAAAGCTAACCTTCCATTGCTTTATGTCCGTGTGCGAAATTGGCGTCCGCTCCAGAAGTGTTTCCCTACAGTGGGCCTACACCCACAACTCCTGCCCTAAAACGTTATCATCTTTGACCTGCCCACGCTCCTGGTTGCGGCAGGCGTCCATCCAAGGTCTTGGTTCATCTCACACAACAACCAGCAATCACTTGACAGCGGAGTATAATATGCTGGGAGCGGAAGCCAGTGACCTCACGGAGACACAAACACCTAGCCTTCCTAGTGTTGTGTGTGTGTGTGTGTGTGTCGCCTAAGGCGACACTGATACAGCCACGGCAGGTACTCAGCATATGTTCTAATGTAAACATAATTTTTTGAAGCCAATTTTTGCTTGATTTTTCAGGACTTTCATGCGAGAACGATTTTTATGAGGATAGGTTTCCGCATGGCATTTTTTTCTCTCATTTACAAATATATAAAACAACGAGAATGATCAGCTACATTTTTATTAACAACGTTATTACTTATTGTATTGAAATGTAATTGTCACAAGCCCCAGAAAAAGATAGGTGATTTACGATAATTCAAAGAATATCTCAAGCTTCGTGGGCCTTGTGACCTAATACCCGCTGGCTTGCAACTCTGAATATTATATCATTCACACTCATTCTGCACTTCCTTACCGTCTGCCATCTCCGGGAAATAAAATGCTGGAGAACTCCAGGCAGTCGTTTATTTTATTGCCACAAAACCTGCGAGCATTACGATTAGTGGCGTCGGGGCGGCTTGAATGACTGAGTGACGCCTGACGACGACGGCGAGCCAAGCACAGGCAGAGTTGTCAACTCGGAATTATCTATCAACCTTCTTTCTAGCTATCTTCCTTGACTTGTTAAACTATTGATAGTAGGTTTGACAGACTTTTTAACATCAATATAAATCATTTGGGACCTTAATCATTTTAAAAAAAGCAGGAGGTTCAACGGGCAGAATATGGTAAGGAGGGAGGTTAATCTTATCGAACAAGTTAACCTCCTTACCCTTTTAGACATGTTGCTGCCATCTAGATGCGCTTTGGATAACTAGTCCGCTTCCCCCGTCTCGCGGGCACCATTGCCCCTCCTTCTCTTGATTCCTTGCTATTCACCCACCTTTACCTTTACCTTACTCACAACCGTAGGTGTGGCACATGCGCATTGCGATTTTGTGAATGTTTTTTTTTTTTTTTTACAGCAACGGAGACAGCTCAGGGGCACAAAAAAAACAAAACAATAATGATAAAAAAAGCCCGCTACTTGCTGCTCCTTAAAAGATTACAGAGTGGCCAGAAGAGAAGTCAATTACGGGAGGATAGGTGCCCTGATACCCTCCTCTTGAAAGAGTTCAAGTCGTAGGCAGGAGGAAATACAGATGAAGGAAGATTGTTCCAGAGTTCACCAGTGTAAGGGATGAAAGAATGAAGATGCTGGTTAACTCTTGCATAAGGGGTTTGGACAGTATAGGGATGAGCATGAGTAGCAAGTCGTGTGCAGCGGGGCCGCGGGAAGAGGGGAGGCATGCAGTTAGCAAGTTCAGAAGAGCAGTCAGAATGAAAATATTAAGAGAAGATAAAAAGAGAGGCAACATAGCGGCTAAATTTAAGAGGTAGAAGACTTTCAGTTTGAGGAGGAGAGTTGATGAGGCGAAGAGCCTTAAACTCCACTCTGTCAAGGAGAGCTGTGTGAGTGGAGCCCCCACACACATGAAATGCATATTCCTTACGAGGGCGGACAAGGCCCCTGTAAATGGATAGCAATGTGCAGGAGAAATGAACTGGTGGAGACGGTACAGAACGCCCAGCCTCGAGGAAGCTGATTTAATAAGAGAAGAGATATAAAGTTTCCAGTTGAGATTTTGAGTTAAGGATAGACCGAGGATGTTTAGTGTTGAAGAAGGTGATAGCTGAGTGTTGTCAAAGAATAGGGGATAGTTGTTTGGAAGATTGTGTCGAGTGGGTAGGTGGAGAAACTGTGTTTTTGAGGCGTTGAAGGACACCAGGTTATTCTTACCCCAATTGGAAATAATAGTAAGGTCTGAGGCTAAGCTTTCTGTTGCCTCCAGCCTAGAATCGTTAAGTTCCTGTTGGGTGAGTCTTCTATTAAAAGAAGTTGAGTCATCGGCGTAAGAATGGATAGGACAGTTCGTTTTGGAAAGAAGATCATCAATGAACAATAGAAAGAGAGTGGGAGATCGGACAGAACCATGTGGGGCACCACTGTTAATAGGTTTAGGGGAAGAACAGTGACCGTCTTCCACAGCAGAAGTATAACGGTCAGAAAGGAAACTGGAGATAAAGGTACAGAGAGAAGGATAGAAACCGTAGGTGGGTAGTTTGGAAAGCAAAGATTTGTGCCAGACCCTGAAAATCAAGCGTTGTGATAAACATTTAAGTTATCAGTTTTATATTAACAAAAATGATTATGCATAAAAATAAATTTCACGCCTATAAATCCCAAACATACCAATTTGCATCTACAATATACCATACGCGCATACGAAGACAAGCTCGTAACAAACAACATAGTCCGATCATACTCTAAGGATATTTGGCAATATAGATTGGTAAAGTTGGGGGGCATACGCTATAGCTGCGCGTGGCCTCGGTGCTCATCTCCATTGCATTGATCCTTGAGCCTGTGGCGGGAGGGAGCCCATTACTCCGAGACACAGGGCCAGTGTGACATTTGTTTTTTTTTTTGTTTTTTTTTTACGTGTTCGCCTATAGTGCCGGTAGGTTTTCTTCAGGGTGGTCGGCCCAAGCCCATCATGGCGTAGGCAATTTTTATAGTGGCGCCATTTATTCTTGGCTCATGCTGCCCCCCGGAACTCATTCTTGATTCACTTGGACGGTTTCTTCTAGAGTCCGGGTTGAAGGGTGATCTTCGGGACAGCATGTGGGTAGTCTTAGGGCGCGTCCCCACGGGTGTCCAAACATCTGTTGTGAACACTGTTTTTAACATGGGTAGATGCATGTTTGCAACAGTATTTGGACAGTTGTTTGGAAGCAAGGTTCAGTAATGTTGCGAACATGTTCAAAGCAGCGGTGACTCGATACTCCCGTCCACACGCGTGCTCGAACATCTGTTGTGAACACTTATGGCAGCATGTGTATAAGCAGGTTCGGAACGCCTGTTCGAGCACGTCTCGAAGCACTTATACTGTCTCGTCCACATCAGTGCTGCAAATATGTTCGCAACCGGTGCTGCCAATATTATCTGGACACATTAATTCACAACACGTTAATAGTTTGTTCGGCAATATGTTGCTTACATATTGCAAGCACATGTTTGACCACCCGTGTGGACGCGCCCTTAGGCCACTCGGTGGTGACGGAAAAATCCCAGGTGGTAGCGTGGGGATTCGAATCCGTGTCGTCCTGCACGCGGTGAATGCAGGGCCTGCACGCTAACCACTCAGCCACCGCCTACCCACGGTTTACCTTCCCCAGGTTTCACACACTTACTCCCCCATTTATCGACCAGCCCGAGAGGGAGGATGAACGGCTGGGTGAGCTGCACGCCGACTGCCTGGCCGGGATTCGAACCCGGGCCCGCCAGGCACGCTGACCACTAGACCACGGAGGCGTATAACGGCGTATAGGCTATATAGATAGGTATAGTTTATCTCATTTTAGGTATATAAAAATACATCTGGCTTTGTAAGGGCAAATAAGTTTTTTTATTTTTTATTATATGCAAATCACAAAATAATAATCGAAATAGCCTATCCTCAAATTTAACAATATTTCACGCTCTGTCGAATATTACCCATGTGATTAACATGTAATGAAAAGTTAAATTACTTTTGATTTGCACTTGCATACCTTCTTGTGTTTTTAAGTGGCCATTATTCTTTCGAGTATCATTTGACTATGCAGATTGTTACATGCTTATCTTTCGTGTACTTGTATGGTATGTGATCGATGCAAATCGGCATATTTGTGATTTAATAATAAGGTATAAGGTTTTTGTGTATCAGTTCTCTCCGCCGCTTGAGGACCCTCGCGTGCGTCTCAGTGACAACGGCGACGATATACCATTTGTTTACAAACAGTTTTAGTGTCTGTTGTCTACCGCAACACTGTGTAGGTAAAACACCTATTTTGATTAATTAAATCCAGACGTCGAAATACCCATTCCCTAACAAATAATACACAACATTAAATCAAACTATATATGTAAATTATTAATTATGAATTAAATTAAACTTTAAATGCTACTATAAAGCAAAATATATGAAATATCCAGGAGACGATACATTTAATACTGCCTTTTTAACTGGACTTCTGTTGTTCACAAGGTAGATATGAGGCCACAGACATTTGCCATTCAGTGATAATATTTATATACCATAATCTAACGCTTTCCTTAAAACCAAACAGCAATGTGTAATACATATCACGGTAATTGTAGAGATTCACTACGCGCCTCCAAAATACGATATTACGCCTCCATATTATACTTAAGGGACGAAATGCATGTCCCTTAACCATAATATGAAGGCGGGAAAACTTCAAACTAAAGATAAAGTGGTAAAGGTAGTGAAGAGGCATATTATACATACGTGCGCTTTGTTTTGATGTCGGCGGCGGCTCTTGCTCTTGCAGTATTGGGAGGTGAGCAGTGTTGCCAACGATCCGGTTAGCGATGGTACGCTAAGTTAGCGATGGTACGCTAAGTTAGCGATGGTACGTTTAGTTTGCGATTAGCCCACGCATGTAAGACCAGGTCCACCACGCAAGGTTATTTTTTTTGTTTTTTAGAACACGCACCTTTACCTAATACTATACCCGGCCCAAACCTTCACAAAAACCTTTGGGTAAATGTGCGTGTTCTAAAAATAAAAAAATAAAAGCACGCGTGATGGACCTGGTCTCACATGCGTGGGCTAATCGCTAACTAAACGTACCATGGCTAACCTAGCGTACCATCGCTAACCGGATCGTTGGCAACACTGCCACCACCGCCGACACCAAAACAACGCGCGTATGTATAATGTGCCTTTTCACTACCTTTACCACTTTTTCTTTACTTTTAAGTTTTTCCGCCCGCATATTATGGATAAGGGACATGTATTTCGTCCCTTAAGTATATGAATCTCCACAATTACCCATATAATTTTCCCGACCAGTAGTTACGGTGTTTAGAGATTTTTCCCCAGAGAAAAAAAAAAAACGAACCAAGTTCGCTTGGATAGCTACCTCCTACACAGTTTTCCGGGTGGCCGAATGTGCCGCTGCGCGTATAGCCAATACCATCTAATAAGTATAACGTCAATCTCCGTTAGAAAACCTACAGTATGCATTGTTATTTGTTTATTTCAAAAGACTTGTGGAATCAACGATACAGCACACCCCAAGTCTTTCTCTCCCCCTTGACCATTTCTCTCCCCTCCTAACTTCCTCCTCTTCACCTCGTTAATCTCTCTCTCTCTCTCTCTCTCTCTCTCTCTCTCTCTCTCTCTCTCTCTCTCTCTCTCTCTCTCTCTCTCCTGACAAATGGTTACATATCACCGCTGCACATTTTTATAGCCGTCTTTTATACTCACGCACATTTACGTGCGTGCGTGCGTGCGCGCGCTTGCCTGTGTGTGTGTGTGTGTGTGTGTGTGTGTGTGTGTGTGTGTGTTATCCCAATACCACTCTACTCAAAAACAGTCTGTGAGAGCTAAATGTAACATAACAAAGGGATGTAAGAGAAAAATGAGGTAAGATAGAAGGAATATGCAGATGAAGAGTGAGGAGAAACAGGAGAGAACGTGATTAGTAGAAGAGAAGATAAATAAAAGGAAAAAAGAGAAAAGTGTACAAATGGAATAAGAAAGTGAGGGGAGAGTTACAGAGAAGTCTTGGGATAGGGAGGAAAGAGAGAGGGGGTATAGAGAGCCACTTGCAATAGAGCCCAAAATCCCGCGGGAGAAGATTTATGACTTCAATTTACTTAGCAGATTCCAATTCCAACATTCCAGATTCCCACCCAGCCCCCAGATAGACCCATTTCCCTCCATACCCCGTTCCCTCCTTCCCTCTCTCCCTCCCTTCCTCTCCTCTTCCTTTCCCTCGTCCACCCTTCCTGGCCACATCACTGCCTTTCCTTCTTCACCCTTACTCCTTACCATACACCTCCCTCCCATATTTTAATGTATTAACTAGATCTCACATAATGTAACACAGTGTTCAGCCTTTCTTTACTAACCCTTCATCATTTTACAACTCACTTTAACCTAAAGCTCCTCTTCCTCACCCTCCTCCTTCTCCTCACCCTCCTCCTCCTCCTCCTCCTCCTCCTCCTCTTCCTTCTTTCTCCTCCTCTTCCTTCTTTCTCCTCCTCTTCCTTCTTTCTCCTCCTCTTCCTTCTTCCCACCCTCCTCCTCCTCCAAAGGAAAAAAAAAGAGACGCTTCACGTACCTGAAGAAGGTCAGTAACGTAGTAACGTTGATTACTTCAAGTGCTCTGAGTTACAAACCAACTCAAAAACTAGAAATTATGGTCTACCTATTCAAGAGAGGCGATGTAATAGAAACATTGGCAGAAATTTCTTCTCAAACGGATTCATGCACTAGTAGAACAACCTTTCGACATAAGTAGTAGGTACGAAAAACATCAACTCCTTTATAAATCGCATCGATAGTAACTTCGTTGCGTCAGGAGTAAACTGGACGTAGGTTCCACAGAGCTTCCATCTGCTCTGCAAGCATGAAATGCCTGTCGAGCATATTTAAACACAAAAGTGGCTACCTACTAATAAACTAATGTGGGTTATGTTGCTTGCTTCTCCATGTTCTCTCCTTTTCCTCATGGTTTTCGTCCTCTTCCCACTCATTCATAAAAGAAAGATATGTATCAGGATCCAGAGAATACCAGGTCTGAGCAAGGGGCGACCAAAATTCAAACGGACTGCGCATGCAGTGACGTCACTAGGCGCCGGCGAGGGTCCAAGGGTGAAATGCCCGGCAAGGCTGTGTTTTAGTGCATATCTTTGTGAAATTTTTTTTTTCTGTGATAAATAAAGGATTTCCAACATTAATATCTTATAAACATCATCAAATTAGACATAAAAAAGAGGAAATAAATAAGATATAGTATAAGGAGAGGGAGAAATATTCACATAAAAATCATATAAATACATTGACAGTCGTAACAGAGTAGACTCCTATTATTTTGATTTGTCACCGTTTCTAAACATCTCTTTTTGGCATTCATAACGCTGTTGTTACAATTACTATATTCAGCAAGCTGATCCTCCATTCCGATACTAGGCAACTCAGTCACCTGGTATCTGGCAACTACGAGTGAGGGGGACTCCTACAACCCGGTTATAGTGGACACTATTAACAAAAGGGCATAGAAAAGCAGTCAGGGGAAGAAAATAACAGAAAAAACACCTTGGTTCAGGGTGAAATGTTTAAGTGTGCACTGAAGGGAATAAGTGCATGGTTTTACGCAGGGGTTTCCAACCTGGGGTACATGTACCCCCAGTGGTACATTTGCACTTTTCAGGGGGTACATTGGGTCCGAGAGAATAACCACTACTGTACAATACATCTGCATTCAAATTGCACAATGTCGTGTTTTTTTTTTTCAATTTCCTCATTTTAGTAAGCAAAACTTATTTAAATTATATCATCAGTCTACACATACAGATTTCATTATAAAATAATATCAAAATATAACAATTTCATCGTTTTTCATCCTAAATTTTTAGGGGTACATGATAACCTATAAAAATTCCCAAGGGGTACAGAGGAACAAAAAGGTTGGGAGCCCCTGGTGTAAAGTATATGAGTGTTGAGAAGGACGACATAAGAAGCGCGGACACACTCGCCTTTACTTGGATGACTCATCGGCAAAGAATCCAGCAAGCTGTCAGGGTTTCTCTTTAATCGAGACGGCAATGGTGGTTCAGGCCGCCCACGGCGTTAAGTAATGCCTCATTGTGTTGTGGTTGGCTGCAACAGTAGCAATCGCTGGATTACTTACATTATTGGTGTGGTAATATGCTAAGAGAGAGAGAGAGAGAGAGAGAGAGAGAGAGAGAGAAACCCGATGGAGGGGGAGGGGCGAGAGCTACGGAACCTCGTGACGTCACAGCCACAGTTGCCCCGCCCCATCGGTTTCAAGCTGCGCGTGACTTGACCCTTTCTTTCTCTGGACACTGATATATATCAGTCTCACGGAAGCAAAACAATTACAAGTATAATTTTATCTAAGGAGATGAAGTGTAAAAATAATGGCAAAATGGAGGAGAAAAAGTGAGTGAGAGAGGGAAAGCAAGTGAGGAAAAGAAAGGAGACATTGGGGGATGAAATAGTACAAGTCTTGACCAGGTGAAGGAGGATGGGAAAGAACGGTGATTGATAGAGAGAAACAAGTAAAGAAAAAGAGGAAAGTGTTGCTCGGGTAAGGAAAAAATGGAGAGGAGTTTTCCTGCTGACGAGTTCGACATTTTTTTTTTCTTCTTCTTCATATATTATCATTATTATTATTATTATTATTATTATTATTATTATTATTATTATTATTATTGTTATAATTATTTATCTTCTTCAGCTTGAGAGAGAGAGAGAGAGAGAGAGAGAGAGAGAGAGAGAGAGCAGTGGCCTTCTGATCTATATCCTCTACCGTCCCCCAAGGCAAGGACGTTCATCGCTTGACTTCCTGACCAAGGAGCTAGACAGATTACTTATACGAGACAGGTGCAAGAATGTGATAATTGTAGGTGACCTTAACTCCCACCTGGATCAGCAAGCCTACGATACCCTCGTAACGGTGCAGGGCCTCGTTAACCATGTCATATTCCCGACGCACGAGCGAGGAGGGCTGCTCGACCCTGTGTTGTCCGACCTTCCCTGAGGTCAACATCAAAAGTCAACAGCTGGGAAAAGTCGGCAGCTCTGACCACTACGCCGTAATGACACGCATACGGCTTAGCGTGGCAAGGGAAGCAGCCGTTGCGTGCACAAATTGTCTGTGGAAGAACGCTGAGTGGCAGGCCATGAGAAGGGCAATGGTCCACAGAGACTGGGAGGTGCTGCTTGTCGGTGATGCTGAGTCACAAGCACGAGCCCTAACGACGAGGCTACTCGCCCTTCAGTCATAGTTTGTACCACACTGGACGTACCTCTTCCAGGCCACAGACTCTGCCTGGTTTGGTTACCGCTGTCGCGCTGCCGCTGAGCCAAAATAATCGGCATGTTAGAGGTACAAGCGGCATCCGTCACACTATAACCTCGTCCTACATCGGGAAGCCTGCAGGAGAAAGAGAGCAACCAGCAAGTGGGCGAGGAAACACTGGGCGGAAAATATAAACAGGAAATTGAGTGGCCCAGGAGTAAGCAATAAAACTTGGTGAGCACTCGTTAAGGAGTGGCTGGGGATTACGCACCAAGACAGTGTGCCCCCCTAAAATGGCCGGATGGGTCCACCGCCACGAGCAGCGACGACAAGGCTGCATTCCCGGCGAAACTATTTGCAGAAAAAATGCACGTAGAGGACCCAGGCAGACCTCCACCTCAAAAATGTGCTGGCACCAGAGACCGATCACACCATCACATCGGTCGAGGTCACAGTTCAGCATGTGGAGAAAATACTCCGTGCACTCGGCGAAGGAAAAGCCACGTGCCCTGACAACATCAGCCCAAGGATATTAAAAAACTGCGCCAGGGACCTGCCAGGACCTCTCGCCGCCATCTTTGCCTCCTGTCTTGAGGAGAATAAATGGTCTGCTGCTTGAAAGGAGGATCATGTGGTTCCCATCCACAAAAAAAAATATTCGGAGTCTGACCCACAAAACAACAGGCCCATCTCCCTCCTCTCTGTGGTGGGAAAGGTGTTTCAGAGGGTAGTTGTAGCAGCCATCTGACAACACCTGAACGACCAACAGCTCCTCTCACCGCGATAATTTGGGCTCAGGCCAGGACGTTCAACCTCTGACCTCCTCCTCCTCTTTCAAGAATGGCAGGACACCCTTGACGAGGGCCTGGACACACTTGTGGTGGCCCTTGACATCGCTGGGGCGTTCGACAGAGTGTAGCACTCGGGTCTTGTTAAAAAGCTCCGTGCCAAGGGTGTCGAGGGGGCCCTTCTGAGGCTGCTCGAGGACTACCTTCAAGGAAGGACCTTGAGAGTGGTAGTCAACGGGAGGGCCTTCACGCCTTCAGACATATGTACCTCAGCTCCGCAGGGCTCAGGATTGGGTTCAGTCCTGTGGAACGTATAGATAGATGATCTCCTACGACAGTTGCCAACAGTGAAAGCTTACGCTGACGACGACTGCACGTTGTCACTCCTACTGCCGCTAGGAGAGCCAAAGCGCCATCACTGCTATCAACAAGCAGCTGAGGGTGGCGAAGGAGTGGGGAGGGGCTTGGCATGTTACTTTCCCGCCAAAAAAGACACGCCATGGTGATATCATGATTCCCTGCTGCTTCCCAGGCAGGAAAATTACGGTTTGGGGTGCGTGTCTGCCACGTCAAGATCCTGTGAGTAACGATTGACCGTGGGCTGCGCAACGACCACCATGTAGCGGCTGTGGCTCATCAGACCTCCCAGCGTGTGTCTGCCCCCCGCAGGGTGGCAAGGAGTGTGAACTCCCGAGGCATCCTCACCCTATACAAGGTTCAAATACGGCCTTGTATGGAATACGGCGCCCTGTCATGGAAGTCATGTCGCCACTCACACACGACACCTTAATGCGGTGCACCGATGTTCCCTGTGACTGCCGGGGACTGACCCGAAGACTGACGCGGAAATTGCACCCAGTGTCACGTATCTGGAGCACCGACGGGATGTGTCATCCCTGGTGGTCTGCTACAAGGCACAGGTACAGTAGGTTCCTCACCTGACCCGGCTGAGCCTGCCCCCACGCACTGCTCCATGATCAACAAGGCAGGCCCAAGCAGGAAATCATCACACCAGGCAAAACTGGCCGCCAATAGGTGGAGGGTAACACAACCTACACCGCTGCTCCACACATAGAATGCAGTCACTTCCATAATTATTGTACTTTTACTAAACTTTCAAAATAGTCACGCAAATCAAAAGCCTGACTTTAAGTTTGTACAATTTCTATATATGTATTATATAAAAAAAATCAAATACAGAGAGAGAGAGAGAGAGAGAGAGAGAGAGAGAGAGAGAGAGAGAGAGAGAGAGAGATTTACATAAATTTACATAGAAAATCAGACCACACAGAGTATAATGGTCCAGACTATCTGGTCTGTCCTTAAACCTATGTGATTTTACATTAATCAGATAGCTTGAGAACATTGCATTTCTACTATAGTTATTAAGATGAAGGAAGTGTCGGTCGAGCTTGTTTTTAAATAAAGGAGTCAATCGTGTTGCACTGGACCACTGAAGGTGGAAGGTAATTCCATTCTCGCACTACAACGTTGGTGATGGAAAATTTGGTGCAGTCTGAATTTATTTGTTTACATTTAAGTTTTGTGCCATTTTTCGTTAGCAAAGTATCATCGATCATAAGCAATTTTGATTTGTCCATATTCGTGAAGCAATTTAGTGTTTTAAAACATTCGTTCAGTTTTCCTCGGAACGACGTTTCTCAAGAGAGAACATGTTTAGGGAAGCGTCTGAAGGGGTCCCTCCTGGGCAAACGGTACGTCCTATGGATTTGAAACATTAGTATGTTGTTTGCTGCTGTTACACTGAGATTCTGTGACTTTCATAAAATTTGGGTGAAAGGGTAGAGCAGACTTAGACAAAGTAAAAAAGTTTTGATTTGTTTCACAGCTTTTAATTTTTAGTTTATCGTCTTGAAAAAAATATCATAGAATCTTTCTTTATAAATTTACATTTTGAATTTATAAATTTGTAATTATATGTTTTGTTTTTGGAAAAAAAAATACTATTTTCATCATTTTTTAACATTATCGAAAATTTTATAAATTCAAAAAACAGCGCTTTAGTTGTACTTTTTAATGATACCTTACAATAGACTATCATAATTTTTGTCTACTTTGTGAATTTAAAAAAAAATGTGAAGACAACTCTTCGAGATAGTGGCTCTTAAAGATTTTTTTTTCCATTTTATCTGTGTTCTGCCGTTTGTTTTAGTTTGATTGCCAAGAAATATTCACATATGATTGTTTATACCTTGTTTACTATCTGAAGTAGGATAAAGAATCTGGTTCCACTTCATAAAGATCTTATTCACTCAAGGGTGAGGGCAGTGGTGTACCCAGAAAATTGAAAAGGGGGGGCCAAAATATATATATATATATATATATATATATATATATATATATATATATATATATATATATATATATATATATATATATATATATATAGAGAGAGATAGAGAGAGAGAGAGAGAGATTTTCTGCGTCCAGTATTATTGCAAGCGCAGGGATCCCATACAGCATGAGGATTCGGGTTAGAACGCTAGGGTAAACTTATTATTTTTTTTATACATACATGCATTGATACATACATATACCGAGGCGGTGGCCGAACTGGTAGCGTACTGGGCTCACATTCACCGCGTGATGGACGACGCGAGTTCGAATCCCCACGCTACCACTCGGATTTTTCAGTCACCGCCGAGTGGCTTAAAACTACCCACATGCTGTCCTGAAGACCAATCATCAACCCGGACTCTAGAGGAAGCCGTCCAAGCGAATCAAGAACGAGTTCCGGGGGGCAGCATGAGCCAATGCAAGATGGCGCCACTATAAACACTCGCCTGAGCCAGAACGGGCTGGGCCGACCATCAGGCCCCACCTGGAAGAAGCCTTGGGCCGACCATCAGGCCCCACCAGGAAGATGCCTACCGGCGCAACAGGCAACGACGTAAAAAAAAAAAAAAAAAAAAAAAATACATACATTGTACATTTTAGAAGTTTGCTGGTAGTATATAAGTACAACAGAAATCTGAGAGATTTAAATAGTCTTAAAAGTACTAATTTTATGTTACTTGAGCGAACATTACTTCTAAAATCTTGTTCATTTCTGTAGTTTAGACTGCAAAAATTTACCCTCGAAACAACACTACTTACTTTAGAACTACATGTTCTGATAAAAAAGTAATATACTGGCAAGGAAAAAAAATGTTATATTCATATAACATGTATAATCTTCGTTTATAGAGACTTCTGCTGTAATACATATTTTTACAAGATACATGGAAACTGGGTCAGGTATTTTATGAATATAAAATAAAAATTAACTAGATGAATTAGATTATTTACTGTTAACAACAATACATTAAAACTGGGTCAGGTATTTTATGAATATAAAATAAAAATTAACTAGATGAATTAGATTAGTTACTGTTAACAACAATACATTGAAACTGGTTTACCTCAAATTCATGCGTCTGTTCTTACGTGCAAATTCATCAAGGACTTCATGATCAAGATTTGTGTCACAATAGACAAAGTAAGGCCAGTCCATTTAAACGACTTTCACTCATTGCGTTCCTAAGGTATGTTTTAAGCAATTTAAGGGCATTTAATAATCGCTCATTGGTGGAAGTGCTAACAGGTAGGGTTGAAAAAATTGCAATAAGGTGGAAAATTTTTGATATGTGCCCAATTTTTTGGCACATGCCAATGTCTCAACAACTTGCTTTGACCTCTCATGGGATTCACGACGCTTCCAATAACTCTGCCCCCGTAGATATTCGTCTTCAACGAGATCTGCATCTCCATCAAGAAATTCTCCATAAGATTCAACTGCCTCCTTCAGTTCACTAAAATCAGTATCAACTGAGAGGGAACAAGATTTCCCAACAAAAAACTCCTAATGTGTTTAAATGCAAACCTTTCCCTGAGTTGTGCTATAGCAGTGTCCGAAAATGGGAGAAAAATAGCTCTTCGACAGTACTCCTATGGAGTTGCTGTTGTAGGGTTAGCCTTAATTATGCTTCTGATGACCAATGATTGTTCAAGGCTTCTGGATATCTCCGTACCTTTCCTCAGATTGGGCAAAAAGTTGAGCTTATTTCCATCACGATAGGACTGAAATGCATCTATGCAGCTCTGTGTAGCTACACTTCCAAGAGCACCCATCAATTCTTGTTGTGACCCCTGCAGCTTTTCTGGCAAGGGTTTAGTGACACTTAGAACTGAAGTGAGCACTTCCAAACTCATGAAAAAACCTTGGTCACTTATTGCTTTAGATTAGGCTTGGCTGCTGATTCTTCACCTAACGTGTTTTGCAGTAATTATTCTTAATCATTATTTCATTATTTACCTACCTGATTAACTGAATTATCCGGGGCATCAGCCGAGTCAGTGGTAACTTTCTTACACCGGATAGAGTACGTACGTGAAGCGTTTTCTGGCGTTTTGTGACCAAGGAGGAAATATGTAAAGAATGGAAAGGCACAAATCTCAAGCCTGCGTGAATTCAAGAAATGACACACGCTATAGAAAAAAAGTACTACATAAACAGAAAATGAAGTCTATCAATCATAATTTTCAGAAGTTTGGAATTTGTGGTCAGAAAATATTATACGGATAACATGAACAGGCTACGGCCACGTGAGCCAACGTCGTCAATGAATGTTTCTCAAAATAGATCACCTGCTCTTATTCAACTCAGCAGCTCCATTGTTCAAGTGCCGAGCATACAATAGTCACTCAGCCACTCTACACTGTCCACTGTCAAGCACAAAACGGTCATTAAAGGTGGTAATATAGCGGCAAAGGTCGACCTTACAGGTCCCATACGCGTCTCGCGTCGCCTGCCACTCTCCCCGTCATAATACAGAATCATATTACATACTCACCACTGTCACCAGACAAGTTCACTTGGTGCATCTAGAGTATAATTATATAGTCCTCCAATCACTGTGACTGCACCATACACCTAAAATCAAGTAAATATGAGAGGCAAGAAGGAGAGAAGGCACACTTACGACTTTCGTGCTCTCTCTCTCTCTCTCTCTCTCTCTCTCTCTCTCTCTCTCTCTCTCTCTCTCTCTCTCTCTGCCAGGGCCATCCCAATCTCGTATTCCTCTTCTTCCTGTCTCCCCGCTCCCGCTACAAACATCCCTCCGCCGCTTTCAGTTGACAGCTGGACGTCGCACTCTACACACAATTTTATGAACCCATCATTTAACACCTTACTTTTTTTTCACTCGGAGCACACCTTATATCCTACCATTAACTCAAAACAAAACCAAAGGGGAAATAACTCGGTCAGTCGGTGCCACTAAACTCTCAATTCCACACACACACACACATTCGTAATCGTAATACTAATATACATATTCCTATTATTTTCCTGTAACATTTATTTATTCGTTATTATATTTCTTTGCAAAAGGGGGGGGCCATGGCCCCATGCCCCCCCCCCCCCCTCGGTACGCCACTGGGTGAGGGTATCAGAAGGTGCCACCTTCCTCATTGCAGCCAGATTTTATTGTAGAACTCTGCAGGTTGGTATGCCTCGTCCTTCTTTTCTGTTTTCTCCATCTTGCTCTTGGGTGTTTCGTGTCTGGCTCTTTCCTGGTCCATCCACTGCAGAGATTCCTGTAGTCTTGGTTCAGTCTCAAGGAGATGCATAATATTTGCACCTGTGTATCTGAAGGATGTCTCACTGTGGACTCAACTCTCTTGAAGCCAGAAAACTTGACTTTACGGCATCTGATCCAAACCTTTGAATGCAAATATTCATTGGGGTTCTGGGTAGCACCCTTCAAACATTTTTTGAGGAGACTTGGGTTGCCAAGATCTTTATAGACCGCGTGTCATGCTATGATGCAATAGCGCGGGACATTTAAATGTCTTAAAGAGATGCGGTTCTTTAATTTCTAGAAAAAAATAAACTTCACTATCTGATATTTCATGGTATCCCCGACATGCTGAGCGAGAAACACATATTTCGTGGATTTAAAAAAAATATTCGTTAAAAAATCAACCCCAGGCGCACGAGTTTTTCGTCGTAGGGTTTGTTGCGCAAGGAAAGGATCATTTTTCTTGCCCGACTTTGAACACCTAGTTTAGCAATGTCCTTTGCATGGTAGGGAGATCAAAACTGTACCGCATATCCCAAGTGGAGTCTGACTAAACTATTGTAAACCGGAAGTATTTCATCTTTATTTATTTATTTATTTTTTAACGAAGCCCAGCACTCTATTCACTTTATATGCTGTATGGATGCATTGCGTGAGAATTTGAGGTTTTATGTGATTTTGACACCCACGCTTTTGAGTTTAACGCTGCGCATTTCGTAATCGAACCTCGTATTTCTTGTTCAACTACAAGGACATGGCACTTATCTATATTAAAGGTCATCTCCCATCTATCAAACCATGCTGAAATTTTGTGCAAATCTTCTTGGAGGCTTTGTCTGTCTTCGTCAGTGAGAACCAAGTTACCAATCTTTGTGTCGTTTGCAAATTTACTAATGAGATTATTGATTCCAACGTCCACATCGTTGATGTAAATAATGAAAAGCACTGAGCCAAGAACCGAGTCAAGAGGGACGCTACTAGTTACAGGCGCCCACTCTGTATCCATCGATCACCAGTCTACTGCTTGTTGCTCAACCAGTTCGTGATCCGTTGGTGTACTTGATCGTCAATGCTTAGTTGCTTTAATTTATAAAGCGATTTATGGTGTGGAACTTTATCAGACCCATTCTGTAAATCAAGATAGACTACGTCCAGTGATTTGGTTACGTCATAAACTGGGAAGAGGTCGTATAAAAGGTCAAAAGGTTTGATAGGCAGGATCCATTGTTACGGAAGCAGAGTTGTGAATCTTTAATTAATAAGAGAGTGAGAAAAAACAGACAGACAGACATACAGAAAGACAGACATATAAAAGTTAAATGAACCAAAAACCAGACAAACACACACACGACCACAGACTTAGAGAAAAAGACAAAAAAAAGATAATACAGCCTGGCTCAGACAATTAAATATCAAAGAAACAAACAAGTAGGAGGCAGAAGAGGAAATGAAATGAAAGCAACCAGCCAATAAACAGAGACAGAGACCCACTATAATCTCAAGCGTAACAAGGATTTAAAGCCACAACATCCACAACACAACCCGGAAACAAATGTCTCAAGTTGCTAAGGGTCAGAGGACGGAAAGCTTAGTCGCAACACCAACTGATGGGACGAAACAGGTTCAGGATACTTCATTGTAAATGCTTCGTCATCCCTTACGGTATTCAAGTAATTGATTGTTTCCGGACACAAATCTCGAGCGTACGAGATCATGAAGATCGGAATAGAGATAGACAAAGAGAGAGAGAGAGAGAGAGAGAGAGAGAGAGAGAGAGAGAGAGAGAGAGAGAGAGAGAGAGAGAGAGAGAGAGAGAGAAAATTATGATTTTTTTTTAGAAGGGGAGTAATGGTGATGGATGGAGGGAAGAAATAAAAATACCATTCTTCTCGCACTCTTATAATGTAAAGAAAAATTTAACTTACTAGGGAATGTTATCTCTCTCTCTCTCTCTCTCTCTCTCTCTCTCCTCTGATATCTTCCCTTCAACTCCCCTCATAGGTCATTTTGAGGACTCTAAGACCGAGGACATAAAATTAATAGGAGGATGAATACATGCATATGTATGTATGTGTGTGTGTGTGTTTTACGTCTTCGCCTTTGGCGCCGGTAGGCTTGTTTGCAGGGGCCTGATGGTATGGCCCAACCCGTTGTGGCGCAGGCCAGTGTTTGTAGTGGCGCCATCTTGCATTGGCTCATGCTGCCCTCCCGGAGCTCATATTTATTCCTAGAATCTAGAGTCCGGGTTGACAGGTGGTCTTCAGGACAGCATGTGGGTTGTCTTAACTCACTCGGCGGCGGCTGAATAATCCCAGCTTGGTGTCACCGGCCGGGACCGAACCCACGTCGTCCTGAACGCGGCGCCGTCACGCTATCCACTCAGCCACCGCCTCCCCATGTGTGTGTGTGTGTGTGTGTGTGTGTGTGTGTGTGTGTGTGTGTGTGTGTGTGTGTGTGTGTGTGTGTGAGAGAGAGAGAGAGAGAGAGAGAGAGAGAGAGAGAGAGTGAGCGCGCGTGTGTGTGTGTGTGTGAGGTCAACCTTCAGATCGGAAGATCTGCACTTAGGGAGATGAAATGCACACACACACACACACACACACACACACACACACACGGTGAAATCAGTGTATGGTGTGATATAAAAAAAAATCCTGCTTTGACTGTCGGATCGTCTGTACTCTGTAGTATACTGCGGCTACTTGTGTAGCTTATGTACCGCCCCTACGCCGGGTAATTGCACTGCTGCTGCGATAGAGAGAGAGAGAGAGAGAGATTATCTTTTTAGTAAATTGATTACGCCCAAGGGCGACAGACCTAGTGACAGTTGTGCAGCTGATTAGTTACATATTCGTGACTCACAGGGCACGTTGAAAACAACTTTGGAATACATACGTACATATACGTACAGTACCCGTCCACGCCAACACACACACACACACACTGTACGTAAATACACGGACGTATAGTACACACACACACACACACACACACACACACACACACACACACGTTAGCAAAATATAGACAATGAGCAAAATATTTACAATCAACAGTCACCAATATGTCTGTAGTGAGTAAGTATTTACAAATTTGGAGTAGGGTCTGTCTGTGTGGGAGTAAGTCTGTTACTGTGGGGCACTGGAGGCAATAGTGTTCAAGTGTGCTGACGTTCGGTTGTTCGCACAGCTTGCAGGAGGAATAGTGCGGCACATCGTCTTCTTGGGAGACCTGCCACACTGGCCGGTATCCGAGCCTGAGCCGAGCACTCATAACATTGTGCCTCCGTACCATGAGGCCGTGTCGTCAGTACTTGTGACAACACTCGAGCATGTTGTCGTGGTGCTGGATGGACCCACTGTTGGCCCGTTCTGCGTCCCTGCGACGCACTGTCTTGAGAGAGCAGCTGAGTATATGCTGTGCCGTAGGCACCGGAGGGAGGGCACAGCATCCGCGTCATGCAAGTCCAGTGTACAGGCCGCCTTGGCAAGACGATCCACCGTGTCATTACCAGCAAGCCCGATGTGGGAGGGCGTCCACACGAAGGACATGCCAAGAGAGGAATCGCGGGCAATGGCTAGTTGACGCAGGACGTCCTGCACAACACGGCCAACGCTGGGCCTGGGCGAGGAGAGGGCATGGAGAGCAGACTGGGAGTCACAGATTATAACCCCATTCACTCTTCGTCGAGCAAGGAGAGTTACTGCATCCAGGATGCCGTGAAGTTCACAGAAGGTGGAGCTCGATGAGTCGGGTAGCTTGCGGCCGAGCCACTCATCCCCCACAGGCGGCGCCATGGTGGGGTAGAACATGGCACACGCTGCACTCCCGTCTGCCTGCACTGAACCGTTAACGTAGATGTGATGGACAGAGGGGACTGACGTGGACACAGCGGCAATGGTCTCCAGAGCCAATTGCTTCTGCAGGAGGAGAGGGGATTGTTTGGAGGTCGGTGTGTGACAACAGGGGGGGGACCCGATATGGTGGTCAGCCAGAAACAGCTGCCTCCCCAGGGACGTTAATGGCCAGATCACGAATGTTGTCACACACAGTATTGACGAGGTTGCGGCCACCTTTTTCGAAGTTGGAGTCTGGGTGCGTCAGGGTCGAGCGATGTTTTGATGACTGCAGAGAAGTGCGGAGCATGATGGGGAGAGCGGAGACTCTTGACCGGGAAATACGTCACATTGGCATAAATTCTATCTACAAGTGGAGGCAGGTCAAGTTCCGTCTGCATGTTGACTATGCGAGTGGACAAAGGACACCCCAGGATAAACCTCATCACTCGATTCTGGAATACCTCAAGGGGCCCTAGTGCTCTTCTGGGCAGATGACTTAGTGCAGGGGACAGATAGTCAACGACTGACCGAAGGAACAGAATGTAAAGAGTCCTCAGCACCGGGATGGCGACAGCTGTGGCACTGGTGGCAAGCCACTTGATAGAGGAAAAGCAGGGCTGCAAACGGTCAAGGAGGTTCTTCACGATGGGATGGATCCGTTGACGACGGGTATGGCTCGGGTGATCCGGACTGGTGCGCCCAGGTATGTGTGCTGCATGCAGTGAGGAATAGCATTCCCGCCCATGGTGAACGCTGGCAGTGCTCTCGTGAAGAAATAGCTGAAGATCATGAGGTAAGATCGAATGGATGTAGATGTCGTCCGCGTAACAAGTGACTGTAGTTCCGGGGATGGCAGGAAGAAGAGAGAGTAGACGGTGCATCAGGACACTGAAGAGAAAAGGGCTTGGAACACCACCCTGTGGGGCGCCAAAGTCAAAGCAAACCGTTCGCTGGAGCTGCATGCACCCCTAAAAAAAGACACGCGAGGTTCTGGTACAGAGATAACCCCTTATCCACTTTGGAAGGCTTCCTTTAACACCGAAGTCCACCAGCTGGTCAATAATAATATCCCTGTTACTATGTCGAAGGCACTTTTGAGATCAAGGAAGGCAACCACGCTGGTGGGGAAGAGGCGGGTGTAGAGTTCTACGAGGCAGTGATGGGTACATCGTTGTGGAAGGAAGCCATACAGACTAGGAGAGAGCTTATGCCTCGGTCACACATTCACGTATCCACGTACGCCCACGCACGAACATAAATTGTTAGTCGGCAACCGCTTACGTAAGTACTACGTAAATGTCCCGTAATGCGTATTGACGTACGTGGGCATACGGGGCGGAGACGGGGGGTCGCTACGCACCACCCGAGCGTGCGTGGGGAGCCACGCATCTTTTGACATGTTCAAAAGATACGTGGCTGCTCACGTCAACCGCCATTTTACGTGTCTCCACGCGTACAACGTGGCACATACCTGGCGCTTACGGCGTGCTTGCGGGGCGCTTACACGTGGTCCCATGCTGCTCCCCTGTTCCCGCAACGCAATACGTTGGTCCTCACGCGGTGCAGGAGCATCCGTGGCACCAGCGCCGCTCCTCGGGTACCCACGACGACGTTGCAACGTTGTGCATGGTGTGTATATGCCGTGCGGCGGGCTTGCGGCTTCAGTTCCTCTCTCGGACTAGCAACAACATATACCTCGAAGCCACTACCGCCGCCTCTCACCCCCACCAGCGCCCTCGTCAGTAGACCTTGTCGCCACTGTTTTCAACTATGCCTAAGGACACCACCAAGAGATCACGGAAGGGGGCTTCTTTAGCTGAGTCACCCGTGGCGAGGAAACGTAGGGTGATAGCCACACGCAGGCCTGGCCCAAGGAATTCTCTTCAGAATGTGCGTTGCTTCTGAATGTGGGTTGTGACAAGTTCAGCTATTTCATTGAAGAGGTCCTTGTCAACCCGCGTAAAATTCCTGTACAGATCTGGACTTTCGGTTGCCAACTCCTCCATCAGGTTGTCATAGTGGCCTAGCTCCACTCTTCTTTGCAGGTACGGCCAAACCCAAACCCTCCTCGGCCTCCTCTTTTTTCTGTTTTTAACTTGCAAGGTTGACCTTCACAACTAACACCAGTACCATGGCGTGCACATACTCCAGGATGGCCTCCATTAATTATGTGTTATGGCTGTTTGCTGGTGTTATAAGGGCAAGGATGTCTTCAATGTTCTCCACGTTGATTCAGCAGGAGGGGAGTACTTCTTGCTGCAGGTAGATGTTGACGGGAACTGCAATCACAGGTGTGCAGCACGGCCCTTATGTACGTACCTCTCACGTTTACCCACCGACGTACGTGGGGATAACGTGAGGATGACGCAGGGTCGCAACGCACCACGCTACACATACGGTATACCTACGTGGGTGTTACGTGCTCTGCCACGCACTACTTGTGGGGGTGTGACCTCTTGTGGCAATTCGGGTAAGCGTGACGTCATGCTTGCGCAGTGCGTAGGCTTAATACGCATTACCTCGTACTTACGTTATGGCGTCCCTATGTTGACCGTGGAAGCTTTACGTACATCGGCCCCTGACACGTATCCAGTTGATCGCGGCAACAAACCCCGCGTATGGCCACGTATGGGCCAAAAATCACATACGTGAGCATACGTGGGCTTAATACGTGAATGTGTGACCGAGGCTTTATCCTTTAGGCGATGCATGAGTCGGGCAAGAAGGATGCGTTCAAGCACCTTACTAAAGCAGGAAGTAAGGGAGATAGGCCTGAATTTATCGGTTCCAGGCTTTGGTATGGGAACAATTGTACTGACGGTCCAGGCAGAGGGAACATGTCCTCGGAGGAAGCAAAGATTCAAGAGATTTAATAGAGGGTTACCAGGAACTTTCTGAAGGAGACGAAGCACTTGGTAAGTAATACCATCTTCGCCGGGGGCAGTGGTGTTTGTGCAAGCAAGGGCACGTCGCAGTTCAGTCTCCCGTTAATGGTAACTCATCTTCCTCATCCGAATTGAGCAGTGCAGCCATCAGGCGGAGGTTGCGAACGTTGCGTGGGAGGAAAGTGCCTCTTGAATATGAACAGGAAGATTACAAACTTGAGACTGCTCTGGCCAAGTATTGACGAGGTCCTGGGCATATTCCTGTGGGCTGTGGTGGAGGGCGCAAGTGGTTTTTTTTCTTGATGGTCCCGTTTATTAAATGCCACATGGTCCCGACGCTAGTCTGATGATTGGTGCTGTCTGTATATTTCTGCCATGACTCGGGGTAGACGCACTTCTGTAGGGCAGTCAGGTCGTCCCTTGCCATCTGGTACTGACGTAGATGATCTGGTGTGGGTTGTCTCTGAGAGGCGAGCCCAGCGTTAGCCGCCGTCCTTTCCGCTTGGGCAATGCGATGATCCAACGTCCAGGCATGGGCTACAGGGCGACGTTGAATGTGAGAAATGTAGAAATGGAGTGGCAGCTGACACTGGACGCCACAAAGCCAGACGTTAGGATATGGTCCAGTGTGCCCGTCCAGTGTGCCCCCATGCGCGTGTGTGGCTCCACCAGTGTCCCAGCGGGTGAGGCGGTAACGGCGGATTTAGTTGAGCAGAGGCAAGCCGCTGTGGTTGGAAACGGTGTACTCTGTATCTTTTCTAGCAAAATTTGATCTTTGAAATAATTCGGTGACCAGAACTGGACGGCGTATTCTAGATGTGGTCTTACAAATGCTGAATATAATCTCTTCATAAGCTCGGGTGATTTATAATCAAAGTTGCTTAAGATTAGTACTAACATTATATTGGCTTTTTTACTCGCCGCAGTACACTGATCGCTCATTTTGAGAGTGTTACTGATGATTACACCAAGATCTTTTTCTTGTTTTACTTCGCTGAGCTCATGTCCTTGAACCTAATATTTAAAGTTAGGGTTCTTTTCACCTATGTGCACCTATGTCATATTGGTTTTCTGTACTCATGGATCACGAAGCCCCGCCCCCTCACTTCACTCCTGCTTGGGAAAAAAAAAATCGTACGCCGGCCGGAGGGGCTTGTGCCAGTGCCCGAATTTTTAAACTGAGCTACAGACTAAGTCTAAAAACACTCAGGCACTCAGAAGACACTGTGAGGACGACTGGGTCTTACTGTAGCTCAGGGCACGGACTGGAAGGCGGCACCTTGCTTGGACTTTATTTAAGTTGAAACACATTTGCCACTAGTCGCTCTAATTGGCAAGTCTTGTTAAATCTGATTGAATATCCTCGCAATTTTTAATGTTCGTTACCGTACCTCCTAATTTGGTGTGATCGGCGAATTTGGCTACTTTTGATAGGATATCAGTCTCTAAATCGTTCACGTAAATAATGAATAGTGTTGGCCCCAAGACCGATCCCTGTGGCGCGCCACTGGTTACGGGTTGCCAATCGGATGCTTCACCATTGAGAACTACACGCTGCTGTCTATCTGTGAGCCAGTCATGAATCCATGCGCACAGATGGTCACTTATACCATGGGAACGTAGTTTTGAAATAAGCCTAACGTGGGGAACTTTATCGAACGCTTTCTGAAAATCTAGGTAAATTATGTCATATGGGGCTCGGGCGTCCCAGCTGGAGTATACGTTATTGAAGAAAGTTAATAAGTTGGTGAGGCAAGATCGGTTACTGCGAAATCCGTGCTGATTATCAGTTATCAAATCATTTGTTTCGAGGAACGTGATCACTCTATCCCTGATTATTTTTTCGAATAGTTTAATTAGGACAGACGTAAGGCTGATAGGACGATAATTACTGGCTTGTTTTTTATCTCCTTTTTTTGAAGATCGGGATAACATTGGCTCTTTTCCACGCAAGAGGCACGCTTGCATGTGCAAATGACCTGTTGAACATTAACGTTATAAGTAATTCTAGCTGTTGGCTACATTCTCTTAATACGCGAGGAGATAAATTGTCGTGGGCCGGAGATTTATTTGGATCTATTTTTTTTTGCAGGCACGCACGCACTTCACTGATATCAATTTCGGTCAACGTAAGCTTATGCTCTTCGGGGCTTTGAAAAATATTCCTCGGGGCGGGGATCGATGTTATGCTCACTTTCGTGAATACGCTACTGAAAGTCGAGTTGAGGACCGACGCCATGCCTTTAACATCGCTAACTGTGTCGCCATTTTCTAATAATGGGCCGATATTATTTTTGATAGCTTTTTTTCTTTCTTATGTAACTGAAAAGTAATCTAGGATTCTTTTTAGCCTCAAGTGATATTTTCATCTCGTACTCGCGTTTCTGTTTTCTGATTTTCTTTTTACACTCTCTCTTGATGTTGATATAATTAGTATAATCCTGTGAATTGTGTGCCAGTTTATATTTCTTATACAATTTTCTTTTTTCGACGATGATTTTCTGTAGGGAATTAGTCATCCACAACGGCTTGTGGTTCTCTGTCCTTCGTGGCTTAAGTGGGATGAATTTATTTACGCTCGCTGAGATTTGTGCAGTGAAACGGTCATACATTCCTTGAACGCTGACGTTATTGAGCAAATGGTTCCAGTTTACTGATGCAAAGTCTTTTCTTAGGTCCATAAAATTCGCTTTACTATAGTTAGGTATTAAAAGTGAGTTTTCTCTTGCTTCTGTTTCAATATTTAAGACACATCTGATAATGTTGTGGTCGCTGCTTGCAAATGGCTCGCCGACCTCACAGGCATTAATGAGGTAACTGTCGGTCGTAAAGACTAAATCAAGAATGTTGTTTCCGCGTGTCGGCGTGGTAACTGTTTGATAAAGAAATGTGTCTTGCGCAAAGTTTACTAATCTAGAGCCTTCTCTGTCGCCACAAAGGTTAGACCAGTTAACGGAGGGGTTATTAAAGTCACCGCATATTACCGCATTTCAATTTCCGATAATACTATTTATTTCTGCGTAGAGATTTCCATCAATGTCTTCATTTGATTTAGGAGGTCGGTAAATCACGCCCAGAATATACTTTTGATTTTTAATCGTTACTTGTACATATAAAGAATCATATGCCTCTGTCTCGGTTGTGTTAAGCTGAATGACTTCTAAATTTCTTCTCGCATATATTATTACACGACCACCCTTCTTGTGTAGACGACACTTAGCAAACGCATTGTAACCATTAATAGCCACTTCACTTAACTGATGCTTGTCACATGTATTCAACCATGTTTCTGTGATCAAAATAGTTGGGTTTTTCAGAAATGGCATGTATTATCAAGTGGCTACGCTTCTGAATAATACTACGGGCATTTACATAGATGTTTAATTTACTCGCCGAGTGTGCGCCATATAACAACTTTTTTTTTTTTCAATGGAATAGTGCGGTGGTAATACTGATGTTCATCCTGTAGTGTGTTGAGTAAGCATGGCTGAATTATGTTTTGTCCGTGTTAATAAAATAATGTTCAGTTACCCGTCAAATTGGTTTTCTGTACTCATGGATCAC